>NW_005187634.1:697219-713784 GCF_000239375.1 Pundamilia nyererei | reverse complement strand
ATACATATCGTTATCGTTCTATCGCCCAGCTCTATGTGGAGGCAAAGTCACTTTCTACAATGTAGGCAACAGAAAATAGAGCTATTTTTAAAATGTCTCCTTCTTTTTCACTGCTCATGTTCTATATAGCTGATTCAAGCAGAGTGTATTTGAAATAATACATGGGAATGCAAATGTTAATATATTTTACAGTATTAATGTAGCACACGGTTCTGTTTGCTTTGTACAGAAGTAGCTGGTAGAAACTGAAAATGGGCTACTTCTTACTTTCTTACTTTGAGTACATTTCAGAGGCTGTACTTTTTGTCTTTTACTTGAGTAAAGGAATTGACTCAGTACTTCAACTTTTACCAGAGTATAATATAAGTATGTTCTCTTCCACTATAGTATAGAATGTCTGTACTTTTACCTTTTCTGATTGTCATCTTCAAAGTGACTTTAGTGGTCAAAATGGAGACAAAGCTGCAGTAAGATAGAGTTAGTCTGCTGTCAGTTTGCATTTGAATGGGGTCAGGTTGTCTCATTTTTGTCTATTTGTGATAATATGTTGATGAACTTTCATAATTCAGTTAAAATAACAGCAGACATTTGCATTCAAAAGAAAATCACATTAACTACTTACATTTAAGCTCCTTTTCGATTCGTACGTACTTGGATCAACACGTTTTTCTGTATTTTCCATTAGGTACCATGTGCTTTTTTTAGTACCTGCTTACCCGGGGTTCCAAGTGATCCGAACAGGTACTAAAATGTGAGTTGTCAGACTGCATGCCAACGATTGGCTGGTCAGTAGCATCACTCGATGAGTCATGAGAGTGCTTCATTCACGAAAATTAAAACTGCCATATTTGAAACAGTGCAACGAGGGAAATGGCTACAAAAAACTACGCCTTGGTCTCAGAGTCTGATTAAAAGCCACAGACCGAGCAGCAGGTATATTCTTGCCTCGATGTCCACCTTTTATAGCGTTTGTTTTGCATATTAATTACATCGCAGGACACTCGGACGTGTTACTATGATGACAACCACACAGGTCAGGTAGTACCGGATTGTAATGGACAACCAGTCGATCCGAGTCGAGCTTTTGTGATCCGTGGCGAGTTGATTACGAGTAGGTAGTAATGAAAAAGGGGCTTTAGAGTCTAGCCATAGCCTCACAGATTTGAAACTGAAATTCAGAAATTCATTCTTAAATCGTGATGCAGTTGCTGAAGGATGGTGATTTAGCTGCTAAATGATATTGGTGCTTGGCAACCTTGGTTTTATTTAGGAATATAATAAACCTTTACCAATCAGTCTGTGAGTGATTCGCGTCAGAGTTGGGCTTCAGTTGTTTTTAGAGACATGTTGCCTCACACTAGGTGGCCTGTGTAGTCACTTTAAGATCAATTGCAGACCTCTTGCCCATCTCATGAAAAACTGCCTGTCTAGGATGATCTGTTTAACCTAATTATGGGCAAAATATTCCTCCAGCTGCTGATTGTTGTTAGTACCACTTATTTTTCCAGCCTTTTCTTACTCCAACTTTGAGACATGTTATTTTCTGTCTTTTATATCTTTTTATATTTTATTTCTGTCTTGCATATCATTGCATTCTGTTTCTATTTATATCTTCATTACAACCTCCCAACTTTTGGGAAAAATGTACATTCTCAACTGCTGGGAGATCAGTTGGTCCCCACAACTAGCATGTGAAAAAATTTAGTGCAATCACTCGCTCAACCTGCTCCTCTAGTAGCAGGTTGAGCTTTGGATCCCATTTTACTTTAGTGTGCCATAAGTACTAGGTACTAGGCAAAGTGCTGCTGCCTAGGAATGACTACATGAAAGCCTACACTTTATATGCTTCAACATGCTAAAAAAATACTTTTTCACTATCCACAAGACCATGTAAAATAATAATAAAAGCCAAAAACTCGCCTTACTTTATCATAACCACTAACACACACACACACACACTTCTGAATGGGTTAACCAGCCAGAAGTGGAAGACACTCGCTGTCATAAATGACAATGGGGACTTGATAATTACAGCTTACTGCAGAATGTGCTGCACACAGTTCTAACCCTGACATGCTGAATTCAACATCAAACATCTGCATATTTAACTTTAACCCACAGGCTTATGTTTGCTTCAGACACCCCTATTTGAACGATAACATGTCCATGTCTATCTACATCAATATTTTTTTAATAAGGGTAAAAACCTTGCCTGCAAAATGTACTTTTAATTATTTCATGTAACGATGCAGAATGGTTTTTACTAAACATAATATGGTTATTAAAGTGCTCTTGAAATAAACAGCAGGAGTGTTCTGTGTTTATCTTGTTGATGCATTATTGATCATCCCGCCTATTATTCCTGGCCAAAACAAGAGTTAAGGTGAATCTCGCAAGTCTCCCAGGTGCTAAAATTGATACTAATGGAACTGCATCTTATTTATAATGAGACAGTGCTATGGGCCCTTCAAAAGCAAGGTTGGCTATATTAAAAATTTATCAGTGAAAAGTACCTCTCCTACATTTAAGTATGGTGTGTTGCTGAACTGGTAAAACATGCATTATTCAAGAAACAACTCAGATCATGTTTAGGCAATCTGATGAAAGTGCAAAGCCCACATCGGGCTGATTTAGTGGTAGCATTGCTAAATACAGAGTGACATAACACGGCAATATGAGGAGCAAAATGCAATAAAATCACAAATTAATAATGAATGCAGACTTTTGTTTCTGGTGGTGAAATGGGACTTGACTTTGTAATTTTCCTCCCTAATTATGGCAGAATTGTGTACTTCTAAAAGCCAGTGCAAATTTTAAAAGCCATGGGAATTGTTGATACAGGTTTTAATGGCAGAATTTGCAATATCTTTGCATATGCTTTTGGGCACAATTTAAATGGAAGCCTTTCAAGGCACTTAATTTGTGGTGTGGGCAGTCCAGAAGATTCAGTAAAAAGGAGCAGACCTTTTACTGTTATGGAATTTTGTGCTAATAAAATGGCTTCATTTTTCAGACATGAAATGAAAAGAAAAATAAACCTAACCTTTATAGTGAACAATGACTGGCTACATTGAGATCTTGCAGAGACACTGACATATCCAGACATGAAAGTAGCGAGTCCGGGATGACTTCACAAACTTTAGTGAGCTCCAGCAGTGGCAAGCTCCCTGGGGCACGAAACAGATCGTGCCTCACACAAGCTGGATTGCGTGAGGCCAGAGAGATGCTTGGCCTTGGTACACAGAAGCTGAGGCCTCGAGGGCTAAAACACCAAGCAACAGACAATGATGTCCTCTATCCGTCTCTCTTCTCAAAGCCGATTAGAGTACTGGAGGGCCTAGGAGAAGTGACTATATCATCCCTGTCCGTCTGGAGACAGCTTTTTCTCAGCCAAACCTCCAGACATGGACTGAGAAACCTCTGCGGGATTCACTTAAAATCACACAAAGAGTAGTTCAGTTTAAGACACTTTGCATCAATGCTGATGGTGGTTAACCTTGAGGGAAAGTCTTTATTGCCTCAATCAATTAGTCAATATATTGACAAAAACAAAAATACATTATTGCATTTAAGTGTCTCTGAAACATACATATATATATATATGTGTGTGTGTGTGTGTGTATATATATATATGTGTGTGTGTATATGTGTATATATGTATATATATATATATATGTATGTGTTTGTTACTTAAAGCCTGTCCAAAGGAATGACAGATGCTCGCAATCAGGGTGGTTTGTTGTAGTAATTGCCAACTTTTAGATTTGAGTGGGTAGAATTAATTTTTCATTGACGTCTCTGCTTCCTTGTCATGTGTGGACGCAGCCAGTCTTCTCAAATAGAACCAAATAATAGAAAGCCTATAATTCCTGTCAATCTCTCTGCAGTGTTGGGATGGAGGGAGTCACATGTGTCCAACAGGACTCTTTAGTGCTTCATCCAGTAAATGCCATAAATACTACAGTGAAAATTATACCCCAGTCACAAATAACTGTTGACATTATATTGTACACAATGCTGCAGACGGGGGGTGGGGGGTGGGGGTTAGGGAAAATTATGAAATAGCACTTACAGAACATGGTAACATGTACATGCCTTAGTCTTAATTTAATTATGTCCGTTTTTGCCTCAAATTAACTTAACAATTGACCTTGTCCAAAGAAAGTTCTGGCACAAGTTTGGTTTTCCACAGCACACATACAGTATTAGTTCAGTTAGCAGTAGTCAGTTCATTCATAATATTCAGTTCAAAATTCTATTGGAATTCTATTTAGTTGTGATTGTTATGTTTAGTATAGTAATAGTTATAAATATTTTGTTAGCAATTCCTGAGTTTGGCAGTTTATCTAAAAGACTTAATAGACTGTACTGTACAGCGAGTCTCGCATTTGGCTTTATCAAAATTATATAGTTTCTTTTATTTGGTTTTATTGCTATTATTACTTTTTACATTAATTACTTTAAGTTTTAAAATGACTTTAATGCAAGTTTACACTTTTGGCCCATTAAGTGTGTGCAGGTCTATATAAATGTGCAAATTCTTCTCCATCACTTCCCTTAGCCACTTGCCTGCAACTAACTCTGCTCTCTCCTCATGGTTCTTTCGTTAGATAGAAACAATAGACAGGCCCACAGTGCAAACTGTTCTTAACTGTACTATACTGTTCTCACAGCACAGGGGAATGTAAAGGATGTTAAAAAAACCCCAAAAGAAAACACCAAGTGCATCAAAAGAGCCACTGTACTACAGAGGAACAACTATGTGCTTTCTCATCGCAAAGCATCTAAAACTGTTACCGGTTGTTGAGAAGCTTTGTTTGCTCAAACTTTGACGTAATATGTTGTCTCTCTTCCACTCCAAAGATGCCTGCTGTGTCATGCATTTGTCTGTTTCATTGGGCGAAATGGAGAATATACTGAGTCACACTGAACTAAAATGAATTTGTGTACATAGATAACAGGAGACTTACTTTGATTACACACCTTGAGGCGACTGGTGTTTTGATTTGGTGCTAGACAAATGAAATTGAACTGATATCAGGCAACTAATGGTTTGCCAAAGTTACATAAACCTTGTTTTTGATTGAATGCAAAACATTAGCCGAGCTAGTTGACAGGATTTGTTCCTAAGTTCCAATGAAGCTTATCCATGGTGTTTTCAGCTCTTTTTTCTTCATGCTTTCTAGTGTATAGAGAAAACACATATAGAGAAATACCAGTTTCAAAAACGTGGTTTTCATTAGAGGGTACCTTAAATAGCATTTTCTTTAAGATAAAGCCCAAGAGGTTACACATTAGTCAGTCCTAATATTGTACAGGTCAGTATGTTTGCATAATAAAGGAAACAAACAACTGCAAATTGCTTCATAGCATTTGTAAGTTTTTTTTGACAGCCAAGAGTTATTGCTGTCATGGATGATGGGCTCAGAAAGACTATCTGAAAAATCCTAACTGTCAGCGAGAATAATTTTGACCACTTGTAACAGCGTAACAGATGAGAGTTTGACTCTGTAGCTAAAAGACAAGCTATGGGTTTTTCATATTACCATCATCCATGTTTCACTTATGGGGTTGTGCCATGGCTAGGGCCCCCTCTGTGGAGTTTGCTCCAGCTTCCCTCCACAGTGCAAAGGCATACACGTTAGTTTAAATCTAAACTGGTCCAGACTTGGATCATCAGAAGAGAATTGATGGCTGGATTTTCTCTGGCGTTTAGGACTTCCTTGACCTTGGATTAACAGTAGCTCATCTTACTTTCACAACAGTACTAGTTTAAGAGCGTTTACTTTCTCCGATGCAGTGGAATTTGTATTAGAATGAGTTGATTTCATCACACTTTTAAATCCCTGACTTCTTCAAGCATCCAGACTGTTTTTTAGAATAGTCAGTAAATTCAAATTCAAATTCAAATTTTATTTGTACTTGACTACTATCTAACTGTAGCTACCTGGGTATGTTTGTTTGTTTGTTTTTTTTTGTTTTTTGCATGCACTATTGACTACCACAAGGTTGTTACTCGACTTACAACATCTTGAATGCAAAAAGAAAGAAAGTTCTGTTAACTTTTTAAAAATCAATGCAATACAGAGCAATATTTTTCTTTGGAACAAACCATCTTTGTTTGACTCTTACTCTGTCTCTTTGCTCATCTGCTTGTCTAGCTGATGTGTCTATCTAGAAATAGCTTGCATAATAGAAAGGACCAAAGCAGTGCTCCGCTCTTTTGTTCCTTCTCATGTTGTTCTTACAGCTAAGAGGGAATAGCAAAATCATTCTGCTTTGTTAACACTCAAGTCAGGCTTGCAATACTCTGTTCTCAAGAAAATATTCACCCCGCACTCACTCTCTTTGTCTGGCTTGTTCTAGGTAACCTTTATCCTTTTTTGAGGGGGGGGGGGGCTTTATCTCACACATACGCACACACATACACAGCGAGACACTGCTGTCCGGCAAGGGTCCATTATCAGACTTGGCACACATGCATATAACTTGTTAGTCGAGCTAATATTATATAAAGTACACTGTAAAATGAACAACAAACAAGAGTTGTTTAAGGTTTTCTCTCTTTCAAAAATATGTCCCATACCTGAAATGCAATGTATAGTGCAGATTGCCATCTAGCTATATTTCTTATCCAGCAACACTACAATAATTGAAACCACAGACAGGAAAGGTAAAAAAAAGTTCATCGGAGGAAGCCCTACTGCCAGTTGTTTCAGGAAATGACCATGCAGTACAGATAGAAGTGTCAACCTAATTAGACCCGAAAAAGCATAGCTCACCTAACAGATGGACAAGCTTCTGTCTTGGACGGTGCTTCTGTTCTGCTTTACTGACACATCTAAACCGTGCATGATATGTAGACTTGCATCTGTTTGCACACATAAATTTGCATACTACTTAGGTATGATGTTCCAAATAAATTCAAATTTGTTTCTGTTGTATTCTATCTTTTGTTACACTTTGTGTTTCTCCATATTTTCTGTTACATTGATGAATGTTCATATTAAACTTGGACAGACTTTGAGATAATGAGGTCAGTGTATGTCAAAGTATTCTCTGTGAATCAAAGATTAAGGCTTCAGACTGGTCTAAATGCTCATTTTTCTATTCGTGGCTCAATATGATGTCAAGGAAATTGCATATTTTAATAAGGTCTCAGCTGTTCCCACATACTCTTTAAAACCCACAATGTTAGAATAATATTTAACATTTTAATTATGTTAAAATAACCGTGGTCTTACAGGTGGCGGAAAAGGTGAACCTAAGCTGCCAAACAAGAAGACCAAAGACAGGCCCAGAAGAAACAAAGATTTATGTGTCTTCATTTGTTAACCTACCCTAGCGGAGGAAAGGGAAACATTACTGCGCTGAAGTTTTTTCCAATTCAGCATGTCATATTGAAAGGTATACCACTCCATGATAGGTGTGAAGTTAAAGGTGTGCATCTTCAGCAGTCTGTTCAACAGGTTTATGCTGCATGTTGGATTTAGACTATGCAATATCATCCCAGCAACATTATGAGACGCCTCATAATGTCAAAACAATATGTTTCACAATGTGTTCTGGTATTAATGGAATTCACTGTTGCTGTTTTTATTTGTTTCTTTTTTTATGTATGCTTTTCTAGTCCTTTCTGACACTTTTCCTGCAAGGTTGATACATTTTTGCTTTAGGTGGCATTCTTTATCTTTTTCTGGAGGCGTGTTCTTCACGCCCCCTTCCTGATAACAACTTGGAGATTTGTAAAGGGTTGCAGTATTATTAGTCAGTGACCGAAGTTTAATCTGTCACGTCTCTTGTGCAAGTCTTGATCATTTTTTACATTCATGACTCTGTAAGCCTAATCTGATGGCAGTTGAAGGGTAAACCTATCATTTACTTTGTGTTTTATCAGTTTTACATTTTCTTCACTTTTTGTGACATTAACTGATAAATCAAAACTCAGCATAATAAGTTAAGTAGTACAACGTTTATGAAATTGTCCACAGAATATTTAGTCTTTTTTTAATTTACTTTCTGGTGCTACTTGTTTTCTTATGCTACCACCTTGCCAACCTTCAGCTTCACTTACTGTTAATCAACTTTCCTTCAATGTTGAGGGACTTTTAGAGCAGCACAAAACAATAAGCAGAACAAGCAGAGCGCATGGCCCACCCGTTAATGGTACTATTTCATTCCATTTAAAGGGGCTATATTCAACCCAGCTGTTTAAATAAGCATTGCTAATGTACCTCTGGGGCTTGGTGATGGGTATTATCTACCAAGCGGGCTCCATCTGGCAGGCATACTGATTTTTATTTGTATTCCCCTACTGTTTTCACTCAAGTTTGCTTTATAGAGAATAGGGCAACAATACCGTAGCTCTGCTGTAGTTTGAGGATCACAGGGGTTCTACACCGAACAAAACAGTGCCTCAGCTAGGTCTAACGTGTTCTGCTCCCAACTCGTCGACTAAAAACAGATCAAGAATATCTTTCCAGACAGTCAAGGATATTTATGTTGACTGGAAGCATGCAAATCAGTGACTAGAAACAAGAGGCAGTTCCTCTAAAGACTGGCATTTGTTTTCCACAAGAGATGTTGTTGTTAGTTGGGGAAACGTGGACAAGATTACAGCCCTCTGAGCAGGAATGCCACATTTGTGTTTGCACAGCTACAGGGGTTAGATCTCGCTAACCAGGGAGTCCTAGACCGGGATGATGAGCTTGTGAGGTCTGTGTTCAGCTTGGTCGGTTTGTCTCTGACTTCAGTCTTTAGAGAAATGTAATTTGCATCACATACCTCACCAGTCGACTCTCCTGTTTTATCAAAGCATTTTTGGAGGCATCACCCCTTCTGACTACTCTTGGTCTGGTTGTAAATGTGCAATGGCATTTATGCTTTAAGATGGAATGCACTGGTGAAGGCAATGCCTCAGCTATTTTGTCTCAAAAGCAAAGTATCAGTTTCAATTTTTTATGATTCTATGCACTGTATATTGTGGCGCAGCTCAGTTATAGAGGAAGGCAGACATAGTGTCAAAATTACTTAACCCACTGGAGAGCTGATTCTGACCCAGTCTGTCAACACAGTCAGAGGTATGCTTCTTCCCTCTCCATCAGTTTGCCTTTCACAGAGAAGAGGCTGCATAAGGCAGATGAACCAGCATTAGCTAGCCTAATTGGACATGAAATGGTATTGGCCTCTAGCTATTGCGGTCCAAGTTGATCGTGGCTTGCCATTACACATCATCATCTCTTGATTGAGGATAGGTGAACATGGATTATCATTGAGGCTTGACATTATGATTAATGTCCTCTTTCTGATACTTGAAATCTGTACATGCTGGAACCATCCTGTGTTCTGTTATGGTGATATATGAGGAGGGGCATTGTTCTTCAGAGTGCATTCCACCTTATGCATACAGCATGTTTCCAGTTTCCATCATGCTTTCTCAAAGTGCCCATCAAGCATGGTACCAAGAAGAAAATGACTCTGGGTGTTCAGTTTCTGCTGTCATTCGTTTGAAAGAAACACTGCAGAGGGCTTAGAGGCTGTGGGGTTATTTTACACTGCAACCGATGAGCACTACTTACATGGTGATTGCAAACTGCACCAGCATCCAATTTTCTAAAATGAATTTGCGAATGCCCTCTCTCTCGTGCTCATGCATGTGTTATAAGTGTGCTGTTGCTTAAAGATGACTAGATTATCTTATGTTGCAAATCACAGCTTGTATGTTGCAAGTTTCATGAAATTGGCCAAGGTTCAAGTCAGCTGTAGAAAACATTTATAGCTTTATCTCAGCCCTACTCATTGTTCCAGCACTGCACAAAACCAACAGCACATAGTGGCAATTTTGTTGGACAAGGCCATTGTGCATCTGTCTCAATATCCTATCTCCAAGCAAATCCACTTGCCCTCCCTTTTGCATTCTGATATATTTTCTTCATTTAGTACACGCTTACAGTAAGTGCCTACCAGAATATAATTTTTTAATCTGGTTAACGCAGATTCTGAGTTAGATTAATGGGGGATTCGTTATTAGTAATACAATTCACAAATACTCGTTGCAAATCATGTACCAGAGTTGCTATATCCATTTCTTTCATTCATCATCTGCTGTGATTTCTTGGATGAATCCTCTACAATTATGCAAGTGCTGAACAGAATACGGATCTGACATAATTAAGATAAAGCTTCTGACACAGCAGCGGAATATAACAATGGTTCACCATCCTACTATGGTTTTAGAATAAAAAATTAAAAACATTTTAAACTGATTAAAAGTTTGGAACCTGATTTGACTGTTTTACGTGTCCTGGTCTCACTTTTCTCTTTGAGCAAGAGAAGATATTTCTCTTGATTTACAAGTTACTGTAACATAAGAAATATAGTTTTTGCAGTAATTTTAGGGAATGAAAACAGTTAAATAGAAACGTGTTTTTCAAGTAACTTGTGATAGATGGCAAGTTTCACTTACTAAAATTATATTATCGAAGCTCCGCCTTATTTCTTTATTTTTTGGGGGGTGGGAGTTTAATGGACATCTAGTTAGGGGATTAAAAAGCAATGGCATGTGTTTTTCCAACTGACCATCCAATTCAGCAGTCAGACATGTCCACAAGTGAAACTACTCAAGAGCAGTAACCGCTAAACATAAATGCATAAACTTGTAAATAAAATGCACATTAAGGTGAAGCATTACAGCTTTTTTCGAAAAAGAGGTTCTAAAATAAGTGTAGTCAGTCAAATCATTTATAGTGGTATATTGTGTATTTGATAATTACATTGTGTGTAGTCTTATGGAACTCTGTCATTTTGTCCTGTGTTTTATGGTTATTTTAAATGTACAGCTGTTGTTTTTAAATGTGCTGTAGAAATACACTTGACTTGAATTTAACTTTAAATATAGCACACTGACAGTAGTGACCATGAGAGACAGAGATATACAGTATATGACTGACAAGCTTTATTTAGACAAATAGAAAAGCAAACTTCATAAATGCTTGTAGTAAGTTATAGTTTGGATAGAACACCATAACTCTGGGATTTGACGCTGTAGAGTCCTGTCATTCCTTCATTCATTTAACCCCTTCTCCTTCTCTTTTCACCTTTGCCTGGTATTGATCTCGGTTCATGGGAGCGGTGATGCATGGTGACTAGACAGAATAATTATCCAATTTCAACTCCGTCGCACAGGAGAGCACATTACTTTGCTGTAACCTAGACCACCACAATACAGACCAATCAGCTGACAGATTACACTAGGGACAGTGTGATCTGCAGTAATTTGTTTTAATTTTACCTGGGGAGCCCTGTGTGTCAACTGAAAGATTTTACCATCAGTCTGATTGACAGATGACATAATCTCTTGATGGATAGTTCAGAAGCAGGATGTTGATGTTGTTGCCAATGATTACGGCTTAGTTTTGTGTGCATGGGTGTTTTTGTGTGAGTGTAGGTTTGTGTGTTCAGCACACGCTCCACTTGGGCATCAGAGAGTGATGAGCCATAGAAAGCATTAGACATGTAATCAGTAAGGCTGTTCATCTCTCCATTTGGGTGAGTGAAATCCTGAGGGGCAAGTGTAGAGTGTGCATACCCCCCTGAGAGCCCAGAGTACTGCAGCTTCTCATGCTTGCCTTTTTAGGGCTATTTAATGTTCGCACAAGAGAGGAACTGATGCAAAAAAACCCCAAAAAAACCCCCCCCAAAGCCCAGAGTAGATTTTGCTTCATATCACTCTCTTTCTTTCTGCATCTGCTCTACATTGCGCACAATCTTGCACAGTCTCTTCTACTTTGTTCTAGACCACTCCCTGTTCGTCTTTCCTCACTTGCTTATACAACCCCTCCTCTTCCTGTTGAGCATTTCATTATGCAGTTGTTGAATATACTGCAACCAATTGTGCCAAAGGAGTTGGTTTGCTATAATATGAAAATCTGACCTCATCTTGCCGAGGTCATGGGCAATAAACACCTGACAAGAGGGTGGGCCGACAGCGCTTCAAATTCTAATTTTCTCTTAGCATCTTGTTGGTTCGCAGTGTTACCAGGGTCAGCTTGCTTTCCCCTCCCTGTGGTCAGTTCGAGCCAGAAGAGTGTGGAGCATTTTATTTCCAGGCCTGTGCCTCCCTCCCTTAGCATCCGGATTTATTGATATTGACCTTTTGCTGAAATTAAGCGTGTAGATCCCTGAGCAGCAAGAGCAAAGTTTAAACCAATTAAAGAGCACTTCACCAATCAGCAAGTCAAGGCTAGATCTGTCTCACAGGCGGGCCTGGTAAAATTAATATTAATTTGCACTGTATCAAAACCTGTTCACAGGGGCAACACTGCCTAAGTAATCTGATTAGGCGAGTCATCTAAAAAAGACCAAAGGATAACCTTGAAACACTGTGACAGCAACGATAATAAAGAATCTGATCACATAGACCCCCACAAGGGACCTATATAAATATATCAAAAAATGGTTCCTGTCTGAATGCAAAACAAATGTAATTATATTAATTAAGACAGTTAGGTATATGCATAATTGTTTGCATTCCGAGTGACTTTTTATTCTCTCTTTTAATGAACAGAGGAAAGGAAATAGTGATGTTTGAATGTGACAGGACAACAATTCTTAGATATGTGTATTTCTAATTTTCATGCACAATCTGAATTTGCACATAAAAGAACTGAATGGTAATGCTGGGGAGCCCTATTGTAAAGGGATTGGCAAATTTGTACATTGAGGGAGGGTTGAGTAAATGCCAATGTGTAGTTTTTCTGAGTACATTTACATGCCAAATAAAGCTCATTTAAATGTCTAACTGTGCGACTAATTGTGCTTTTGTGTGTTTTCACATGCATGACCAAAACCTAATATGGTGAAAGATTTTCTGTCAATGGCACATCTGTACATGTAGCTGTTGCTCTCAAATGATTAAGTCAGAATCTGTCCAAAATTGCATTTACCTTTAAAAAATAACAACCCCCCCAAAACAAAACAGAAAATAAATGGGTTTTCTAAATGAGTTTGCACCCACATCACTCTTGAACTGTGAAGAGATCCCTTTAAGTGTGGCGTGAGTTCCTGCTCGGAGTGAAGAGTTCAAGTATGTTGTTGTCTTTTTCACTGTGATCACAAGTGATTGGAGGAGTAGTGTGAAATTGACAGAATTGGTGTTTAAACCCTCACCCGCAGTTCAGTGATTGTAAGTATTTTGTCATCGTTTTAAGTTCTTTTGCTGTGTGTCCTCTGCTGGGTGTCTGGGTTCAAGGGTTGAGGAGCTTAGAAATCTGGAAGGAGCTCAATAATAAATTGCTATTACATTACCTTGAAAGGAGGTGGCCATTTTGTTAAAAGTGCAGGTAGTAGTAACAATAGAACAGCGCTGTGAACAGCAGATGCTACCCTTCGACCTTCTCAATCTGTGGTTAGAGTGCTGGCTAAGAGCCTAGCAGCCACTTTCCAAAATAATTCTGTTAGTTCCAATTCTCGCTGTTCTGATGGTACTTGTTGTCTTTGAAAATGGGTCCGAACTCCTGTGTCCTTCATGCGTGTACCTATCAATCTTGTCTCTTTAATATCATTAGCCAAAAGCAGATTTTTTAAAGGTATACCTTGCTTTCCTCATACAGATCCTCTTTTTAGTAGTAGCTCTTGAACATCTGGAGTAGATAGCACTGGATGTGCATGGTCATATATATTGGTGTCTTACTTTTTTTGCCTATTCCTATGTAGCCCTGTTTGCTTAGTTAGGTGTTGGAGAGTCAGTTTGAAGTTCTCTATTCTGCTCTAAGGCCCAGCTTGTCCCCAGGTGATGGCTGTGTGTGTTCTGCATACAAACAAACCTGTCACTCTGAAAGACATGGTGTACAGTTAAGCACAGCGCCATGCTACTGTCAGATTACAGAGACACCTTTAACAGTGCTATACAAGCAGGGAAAAGAACATGGAATTGTGCCTTAAGTGCATTTTGATTGCAAACGGGGACCTGGAGTTGTATTGGAGTCTCTTTGAGGGCCAGCAGGAGGCCCTGCTCCACAGCACATCAGCAGTGGTGCAAAGCTCTGCCTCTTGTTCTCATCAAACTAGTGTGGCTTGCCTTATGTATGTGCATATTTATATCCGTTTGCATTTATTCATGAGTTTATTTGTTCCCTTTAATGTCACGAGAAGCTGACTTTTGGTGGTGGACTTGGCT
Source organism: Pundamilia nyererei (assembly GCF_000239375.1). NCBI lineage: Eukaryota > Metazoa > Chordata > Actinopteri > Cichliformes > Cichlidae > Pundamilia > Pundamilia nyererei. The sequence goes on along the minus strand of NW_005187634.1, from coordinate 699,608 downwards.
GTGAAAAATCCACTGGAATTGGATCTTTTTGACTCGCATCGAATTCATTTTCATATTATTAATAAAACATAGCACTGTTTTTTGTTTAACTTTAGTTGCAAACATTCTGGAAAACTGTTATTATTTTCTCTGTATTTATTAGGACAGCAAGATAAATATATCAAGACTAATACAACAAAAAATGTAATTTCTGTATATTTATATCATAAATGATAGTACTACCCCAGTGTGCTAATGCTTCACATATCTAGACACATACAGATGAAGAGCAAGTGCATTAGAAACACAAATAAAACAAATAAAAATATAGCTATGATTCAATTAAAGCCAGTCTGTACAACATATCTTTTTGTGCAGCCTGTACTAGATGAAAAAGACACTAATAAGGCAGGAGAAAGACTAGCATCAGCTACAGGTCTCCTTTTGAGAGATAGCCTGCACTATTTGAACATATTAATGTTTTGTGAATTGTCCATTGGCAAAGCAGAGATACCACAATGGTCACACTTGATCCATTTCATATTATTTATCCTAAAAAATGGTCTCTTGTCTTGCACTCTAAGTAGACTATTGATCATCTGTTGTGGTCTGTCCAATACATCTGCTTTACATAAGCAGATGTATTGTGGGGGTACAAAAGTACTTTACTAACCCCAAGGATTTGAAATTAGTAAAGTACAGTGAAGTTTAATTCAGGGGAACCTAATCTGTTCTCGAGCGAGTCATGTTTGAGATAAGATATCAGTACATATGAAATTACTGTTTTTAGAGGACCTCTTAACCCTTTGGCTTTTCTTGATGAGCATCAATAAGAAACACATTGATTAACAGATACTGACAAAAACCCTGTACTTGCTGACACTGTAAGTCTTAAAAGTGGCCCCACTTGTTTAAATTATGTTTTCCATATTCATTCTGTCTTTGCTCATAAGACCATTTAGCATCGGCAGGGTTGCAGAATAAGAAAGAATAAGGCTTAATGATGGGGCAGTGATATTGATTAACCTATTAACCTTTTGTTTAGATTCTAATTTGTTTTTCATGTCCATATTTGTGATTGGTCATGGGGTGCTTGGTGCTTTGTCATTCTTTAAGTATAAACTAGATTTAGGAAACTAGTGTCATCTTACTTAGTTAATAATCATCATTGTATGTCAGCTTGATTTGTATTGCAAAAAAATCACATTGGCAACAGCAATGGCAAAAAACAAAAAAACGCCCAAAAAACAATACAAAACATAGACCGCTGACTACAGAATGCAACATGGCAAAGCAGCAATGTTGTGATGTGACAAAGCTTCCCTTTACGGTACTTTTATGCACAAAGATTTGCTTGAGTGACTGGAATCCTGTCCAACCCCCCACTTTATTGTAGCAAGTATAGAAATTTAACATATTGTAATGTATGTGCTGCTAGCCTAATTTCTTAGTCATCTTCTAGTCATACAACCTAATACAAGTTAGTTATAATATATTAAATCTAAATTGGTTCTTACATATTATCAGAAGAGCAAATTACTGCTATCTTTTTAATTCAATAAAGACAAAATGGATTTTGTTTCCATTAAAAATCAGGTCATTAATTGGCTGAATTTTTGAATTTTCATTAAATAATTACAAAAACAAATGCTTGCTTAACAAACATTGAATGATAACACTCGCATGGTAAATATTAACTGCCACTAAGTAGTTATCAGTAAAGCTGCCAATTGTAATTTGGAGTGGGACTCCAAATTACAATAATAGTGGGATAGTGGTAATAGTGGGATAGGAACATAGCCAATTATCTGCAAAAAGTGCTATATTATAATTCTAGTAACAATGTACTATTAAACTCTGTCTGTCTGACACAAGATAATGAGCGGTGTCCTTTAACTGTCAGGGAAGATTAAGAAGTTATTAGAAGTTAACATTTTTCCAAAAAAAGGACACATTTAACTGTTGTTTCACATGTGTAAATGCATGTACGTCTCACTTTAGAAATGCATTATGTAGTGTGTATCAGTGTTCTGTGAGCGCGCTACACAACAAACAGACTTCATCTCTTAATGAGTATTGATTGAATCGTTTCACTTGATGAGGAGACATCTATTTTGCCTCTAATAAGTGCTAACCTCATTAGAAGTTTTGCTTTTTATTTATCGTTCAGTTTGGAATAGTTCTGAAATTTTAGAATATAATGAATGTGACAAGACTGAACATGCACAAAAGGCACTTTATAATTTTGCAGAGGTCCCTCTGCATGCACACACTTCACTAAATTAAAACCATGTGAACTTTCTTTTTGCAAATACAGGGAGTGCAGAATTATTAGGCAAATGAGTATTTTGTCCACATCATCCTCTTCATGCATGTTGTCTTACTCCAAGCTGTATAGGCTCGAAAGCCT
>NW_005187634.1:681562-696075 GCF_000239375.1 Pundamilia nyererei | reverse complement strand
TTCACTGGTAAAAATAAATAATTGAAATGGGTATATATTTGTTTTTTGTTAAGTTGCCTAATAATTATGCACAGTAATAGTCACCTGCACACACAGATACCCCCCTAAAATAGCTAAAACTAAAAACAAACTAAAAACTACTTCCAAAGACATTCAGCTTTGATATTAATGAGTTTTTTGGGTTCATTAAGAACATGGTTGTTGTTCAATAATAACATTATTCCTCAAAAATACAACTTGCCTAATAATTCTGCACTCCCTGTATTTGCTGTGTAATGTTTACATTCAGACTTTGTCTTGTGATAAAGATGTTTATGCTATGAATTGCTGAGTAACCTCTACATTTTTTAAAGGATTCAGTCCTCTCAGTTGGCCTTAGATTTGTTCAGACATTGTAATGTGTGCGAAAGAATCATATCGGTATGTCGTCACTGGATATTTATGCTTCCGAGAACTGTAAGCATGCAGTAATGACAGTAGTACCAGTAGTATTATTATAAAGATCAAAACATGCTGGGTATTGAAGAGAATAAAATAATAAAGTGTTGACTTAAATGCATTCACCTTAAAGGTTTTTTTTTCTGATTTAGACTTCAGGATACTTTCGCAACCTTTCAATCTCATGTTCAAGAAGACACTATTTTATTTGATGTCAAAACAGGAAGCAGGTCAAAGAGGAAAAATAAGGTGGAACTCATTCTTTCAGCTGTGCACATCGAATAAAGCAGATCAAAGTCAAACATTAAGAACAGAAATTCATCTCTGAACTTTATCCTCACTGTAAGTGTGTGTGTACTCCTGTATGTCTGTCTGTTTCTGTTTCTTTTGTTATTTCTCTGACACTGACAGAGAAACATCAAACAGAAATACAGTTTTTTTTTCAAGATGTTTGGTCTGTCACATGAAAGTGATCACATCTATTAGTCTACAGTGAGATATGACTGTATCCCACTGTACTTTTTTTGTATAAGTTACCAACCTACCTGTACTAGCAAACGTTGTTTTGTAAGGTTGTCAACATTTTTGAATTCACTCTTGGAGCCTCTTTCCGTTCATCCCAAACACACATGGCTCAGTATCTATGGCAATTCAATGCAAAGCTGCAGTGTAATTCGCTTCGATGTTTACAACCTTCTCATATAACATTGATCGACGCTGCATGGCTGCACAGGAGGCTTAGTACACACTCTGTATGCTTGGCGGTGGAGTGCTCCTGACCTCCTATTGACAGTTCTTATACTGGGTGTCACCTTGTGGATCAATTCCCTTTGCAAAATAGAAAAGCGAATGCCACCCCACCTCTCGGGAGCCACCATACACAGTATGTCAAAATTTCATATGGAGGATTTTTTGTGGGGTGGGGGGGGGGGGGGGGCGGTAATCGTTTCCCCCAATGCTGGGAATAAATCTGCCTGCAAAGCATTATTCCAATCAAAAACATAATCTCCTAAATGTTTGTATTCATCAACCCTGTCACCTCTGCTAATCCGCGCCTTTGCTTACTTCTCATTGGCATCCTGGACTTAAATGCTGCTTTCCACATAAAGTCATGAATATTTAACATCGTTGCTGACTCATAGAGAGTGATTTTAATGCCAGCACTGAACAAAAGATTTTCATTTTTTAACATGTAAATGTGGAAGAGACAATTACAAAGCAACAACAAGAGGCTTTTATTCCATCAGTGATTCACAACCCTAATCCCTCCTCTCAGGCGATTTGTCCTCCCACTGGTGGAGATTGAAAATGTGACGTGTCTCAAGCTTATGGCCCAAACTGCCATACCCTATTCATACAGTATTTGTTTATTATTCTGTCCGACCTTTATTTTCCCTTGGCCCCATGACAAATCGTGTTTAATATGAAATGTCTTGACTGATATACAGCCGAGTGTGTTTTGAATACAGAGCAGACTCGCCTGCTTGTGTATTCCTGTGTTATATTTACTTTGATGGCAAATAAACAGAACCAGTCATTCTTGAGAAGTGGGATACATTTCAACTGTGTGACCAAAAGGAGGGATGTACCACAAAGATTGTATACTGGTGGTCAGTGAGTAAACCCGTAGGAAGTGACCTTTCCAGTTTAAGGTGAAAGGTGAAAGAGAGAGAGAGAGGTCAGCCTGACTATGCCCTCTGTTCATTAGTCCCAGATTAAAGCTAGGCTTACTATAATTCCCTTGTAAAATAGTCTTTGGAGGTTGGAGCCATGATTGATGAAAAAAGCAAGAAATGCTTATGTCAGATCTGCGTTTGCCCTCAGTGGCCCCTTTAAAGTGATAAAATGGACATGTGGTGGCATGAAGGATTATTTGAGAGTGGAGCCTACGATGACAGGCTTTTAATACTAGAGCTGTTATTACAGCTCTATGTAAGCTTTCTGTATACATATTTTTAGCTCAAATGTCTATTAAATTAAGGCTTTTGTGAAGTCAACAGTTTAAAAGAGTGACTATATAGGGGTGTTTATACCAGTAAAAAGAGCAAAAATCCAAGACATGGTGTGGTTCTGATGATATACCTGAATCTCTGTTGCAGTAATTTGATTTCTTCTCCTTTTTTAATTAAAACGTTACTCCAGCTGAACCAAATGCAAACTCATAATAGTACAATTAATTGTAGGCTATCACATTTCATTTGTCTGTAAAAAAATCTCCCTTGTTGCAGCCTTAATGAGGCAATTGATTTCATTTGACACATATTGACATCGGTTGTTGTTTCTTTATTTTGCTAAGGGAAATTATGCAGATTGCAAGGCGTGAGCAAGGAAAGGGGACAATGCCTTAAGATGTGTCTCACCAGCTGTGTAGCATATGGTATTCTCATGCTTTAGTATACATTATGCAGTGCTCCATCCCACAGTGACTGAATAATAAAGGTACCACACTGTTACTGCTACAGTGACGTTACTAGTTCAGGTGCTTGAAAAATACTCACAATAAAATATCTTGCTTTATGTCATTTCTTAAAGCTAAGAAGTGCTAACCTATAAACTTTATTGTATCATGGCAGCACATTTTCATTTAAACACTATATGATTCACTGACTGAAATCTATATTGTATACTGATAATCATTTCTAGGGTAAAACCAGTCTACTTACATCATGGTTATGTTATGGGAAAGTGTGATACTCTTTCTTAGTTTGGGGCTTCTTTTTTTTGCACTCTACTAAACCATTTATTATTAACACCAACCCAAAGCAATTTGCATGGCTTAGCCTTCTCCCTGAAGCTGTTTCACAACACAGCATAATTATAAATCTACAACAGTCACTCAGAATGTCTACACATTTAAGGGCTAAAATCCTCTTTAAACTTGCTCAGCATTGTTAGTGTCATGAAACTATTCCAATATTCCTGTCCCACAAGGCACTTCAGTTATCTGGATTTGTACGTAGCGAGCCAAGGTGTATTGTCTTCCTCTTTTATTATTGATGGCACTGTGCTCTAGCCCCTGACAGAGCAGGATGAACTGGTCTGCAATGAACCTTGCAAAAGAGTCAACGGCTTTGCATCAATCCACTTGAAGTGAACATTAACCACTTAAGTTATATCAATCCAAGGAGAGGAGAAAAGGAGATTAAACAGGAATCAGTGAGTATTATAGCAGGAATATTTTTTAACAAGTTATTGCAATGATTGCATGTAAGAAGTATATGCAGTAGGTGCTACATTAAGGTATAACTTATTGTGAAATTTGACAAAAGGTTGTAAATGCATTATGGTATGCAAAGCTACAGTGCTATGAAGTATTGCCCCTATTCCTGATTTCTTAGCATTTTGCTTATTTGCCACACTTAAATGTTTTAGATCATAGGTGTCAAACTCTGGCCCGCGGGCCAAATTTGGCCCGCAGCCTAATTACATTTGGCCCGCGAAGCCATACCAAATTACTATTAGAGCTGGCCTACTGGTATTATACAGCTAATATATGTATTGTTTAGTATTAAGCTTTGCTTGTTCCATATTCAGTTTTCCAGAAAAACTTATTTGAGTCCATAAGAAAAGATTCATTCTTATATCTGGAGGAAGATTTTTTTTTCAATAAATATTAATGTTAGCCCGCGACTTTGTTCCAGTTTTGAATTTTGGCCCACTGTGTATTTGAGTTTGACACCCCTGTTTTAGATCATCAAACTAATTTTATTATTAGTCAAAGTTAACTCAAGTAAATACAAAATGCAATTTTTAAATGATGATTTCATTTCTTAAGGGGGAAAAAAAGCTAGCCAAACCTACTTGGCCCAGCCTTGTGTGAAGAAGTACTTATCCCCCTTGTTAAATTATGAATTAACTGTGATTACCCACATTTTATTGGAAAATTGAGTTCAATTTCACTAGCCACACCCAGGCCTGATTACTACCAGACTTGTTGAATCAAGACATGACTTAAGTAGAAGACATCATGCCACAATGTAAAGTCTTGAAAGGGTTACAAATGCTGAAATAAATGGTGAGAGCCATTTTCCACAAATGGAAAAAACTTGGAATGGTGGTGAATCATCCTATGAGGGGCCAGGCTACCACAATGACTCAATGAGCACATCAATGACTCATCCAGGAGACTACAAAAGAACCCAGAACAACATCTAAAGAACTGCAGACGTATCTTCTCACAGATAAAGTCATTTTTCATTATTCAACAATAAAAAAAAGAGACTGACATTGACACTGACTCACATTTGCCAAAAAAAAAAACGCCACCAAAACAAACTGATGATCGCCAAGAATTTTGGGAAAGTAATCTGTGGAGTGACGAGACAAACACTGAACTTTTTGGAAGGTTTGCAATTTGTTACACTTGCCATAAAATTAACACAACATTTGACAGAAAATAACCTTGTCACAAGATTCAAAGATGGTGGTAATTTAATGGCATGAGTCCACTTTGCTGCTTTAGAATGACCTAGATGACTTGCTATAATTAATGGATCATTAATTCTACTGTCTACTAGAAAATCCTAAAGAAGAATGTCTGGCCATTAGTCCCTGCCCTGAAGCTCAAGTCCACTTGGGTTATGTGGAATTGAGCGCACAGCAATGTGAAACACTCATGGCCAGTTATCACAAATGCTTGATTGCAGTTCTACTTGCCAGTTTAGGGGGCAATTCCTTTTTAACACAGAGTGAAGGTAGGTTTGGACAGCTTTTTTCCCGTAACAAACAGAATCACCCTTTAAAAATACTGGTGGCCACCAATCCTATCCCTCAGCCTCCTAGTAGATAAACCAATGGTAAAAGTTTTAAAATCCTTGGTCACCTTATTCTCAAGTTATAGCATTTATTAGTATTTTCAGAACAGCTGACTTCTGACCTTGAGATCAAAGTCACCGGAATTTGAACTCATCCAAAAGTTTTAGTAGCTGCATCTATGGTATCAAATTGAAACTATGACGCCACCCAGTGGGGTGTAGACAATACCCACGAGGGGTAAAAGCTGCAATTTGTATTTATTTATTTATTTTAAATAACCAGGTCCTATCTTATCTTAATAACCTTATCATACCCTATCACCCCATTACAGAACACAATTTTAGGGATAGCCTGTAGCTTTCAGACCCCTCTTCTGTGGAACCAGTTTCCAATTTGGATTCGGCAGACAGACACCGGCTCTACTTTCAAGATCAGGTTTAAAACTTTCCTATTTGCTAAAGCATATAGTTAGGGCTGGATCAGGTGCCCCTGAATCCTCCCTTAGTTATGCTACAGTAGTTGTAGGCTGCTGGGGGATTCCCATGATGCATTGAGTATTTCTTCTGCGGTCACCTGCCTCACTCACTATGTGTTAATAGACCCCTCTGCATTGAATCATACTTGTTATTAATCTCTGGCTCTCTTCTACAGCATGTCTTTCATCCTGTCTTCCTTCTCTCACCCCAACCTGTCGCGGCAGATGGCCGCCTCTCCCTGAACCTGGTTCTGCCGGAAGTTTCTTCCTGTTAAAAGGGAGTTCTTCCTTCCCACTGTCACCAAAGCGCTTGCTCATAAGGGATCATATTATTGTTGGGATTTTCTCTCCTGTATCATTGTAGGGTCAACCTTACAATATAAAGCAGCTTAAGGCGACTGGTGTGATTTGTTGCTGTATAAATAAAATTGAATTAAATTAAATTATTTGGGTTATCTTTGTCTAATGTTCAGATTTGGATGATGACCTAAAACATGAGAGAAATCTGCAAAGAAAAACTAATAAAGCAGGAAGGGGGTAAATACTTTTTTACTACACATATCTGGACACATGGAGATAAATTGTAGGAAAATGTCATTCTTGCCTTCTTTGTTGTATAATACCGGTTTAAGCACGAGTAAAACTGGATTATCTGCAAAATGTTCACATCTGTGGCTTCCCTTTCTTGTCGCACTAAAAGCTCAGCACTTGCTGTGTCAAAAGAAAGATGGATTCTCTATGTCCTTCACCTCCATCTTTCACCTTGTCTCTGTACCACTCTTTCATTCAACTAAACAAGGCACAAGTGTAGTTCACATGCTTGTCCTCTCTAAGGGGACATTGGTTCATTCATTAAGACGTGAAGCTCGCTGTTTTCTCCAGCTTACTTGATTGACAGAACAGCTCTTCTATGCCTCTCTCTTCTCTCTCTCACCTGTCACAGCTCTGTTCATCCCACTGACATCTCACCAGCTCTCTCACCGGATCAAAGGATTAAGCCTGCGAGGACAGCAATTGCTCTGCTTTACCTGGAGGTTAAGACAGCAAATAACTCAAATGTAAATCGCAAAGCAGATTTTCTCAGTGTGAATGAGTGTAATAAGGAAGATAGTATTTAGCAATTATGCCGCAATTATGGTGAAGTTTGAAAGTCTGTAATGCATTCACCTATGCACTTGGTCTGACAGTGCTCTCTACAGTTTGACGCTTGACCCGCTTATGCTCTAACAAATGATTTAGATACTATTGAATTGATGCTAAGAAGACTTAGCTCTTTTGTTAGCAGTGCAGCACTGTAAATATATATTTTGTTGCATTGTATATGTTTAAACTTCAACACCCCATTCAAATTGTATTATGTTCACAGATAAACATGGTAAATGTGTAAAACCTGGGTCCATGGTGACTCACATCTCTCACCCTGTGACACCTGGGATAGGTTGCAGTCCCACTGTGACTCTGAACTGGATAAGTGAAAGAAAGTGGGTCTATAGAGCCATAAAGAAAAATATGAATTTTAAAAGATTTATCTATAATCACCAATTTTACTTTGTACATCACCTGACTGATTTACAAATTACAGTATAGAGTGAGACTATTTAACTTGCACAAAGCAGTGGTGACATCAGCCTTGGGTACCAATAGTGGTATTTATAGAATATGGAAAGAAATGACTTGAAGCATCTCCCTTGCGTAAAAGAGGTGATTTAATTTGAATTGAGAAATATGGAGAATATACAGTATGCTTTGCTATACTGTAGCAATAATATGACAAAAATAAACCTGTCTAAAAATCATTTTGAAAAAAAAAAGAAGACTAAATGGATCACAAACCTTGTATTAAGTTATTTCTCATAACTTATCCAATCGAAAAGAAGATGTGTAATTGTACAGAAATCTATGATTCTACTTTCTAATGATCTTGTGGTTCCAGTCAGGACTTTAGGGAATCCATAAACCTGCATGTGATGTTACAAAGTCTAGGTCCCTTTTTTTCATGAACAGCATATGCTGTGTGCTAACTTAGCAGGATGACCAAACCTTTGTTTATTCCCCAAATGGCAATGGGCAAGAGATACGGTACAACCTCGACAGCTCTCTGACTTATTTCAGAGCTGAAATAAAATGTAACAGTGCATTCTAATTTTAAGAAAGGCTCATTCTGATGTCTGTTTGCTGCAAGCGTTGCATCAACACAATATGTAATTTTCACATGACCTCTGCATAAATCAATATATTGAAAGGTGTACATGCAATATTATTCCTACAGTATGGCAGCCTATTGGTTTTTCAAGATAATAGTGCTCTGAATGCAACAATAGCAGGATTCTTCCAATTAAATTTGGTCAGTTCCACTCCTAAAAATATTTTCCTCTTTTGTAGTACCGTGCACATATTTTACTATTCATTTCATCTTCATGAGCTTGCTAAAAGAAAGTCTTTGCCAAGCAGCCAAGCAAAGAAAGATATTTGCATATCACTGAATAGTGTCGTCAAACAATGTAAACCAATGGCTCTTGAGCTTTAGTGTCTTTGTTAGTAGCCAAGGATCTGAGGCTCAACATATTCTCGACCACATAAAAACAGAGCATTGTGAACTGAGATGAATGTCGAATTATCTAGAGACCTCATATGAGGGTGAACAACCACCCCTTAAATATCAGTGCTGCTTATAAAATATGCTGAATGTTTAGCCTTCTGGCTTTATTTTGGGGGGTAGATAGTTTGTGACTACAGACAAAAGTACATATGTTGGTATTCTCTGTTAAAGGAACAGTCTGACTCTGCGCAGGTTAGCTTGTAGAATAGCAAAGTGCAAATATGTTTTGCAATTAGTATAGTCCAGATAAACAATGGTTGTTATTTTTTGCATTTTATTTTTAGTCTTAGTCAATCTTTTAGTTTAATGATTGTACTTTTTCTGCACATGAACAAAGGCTGTAGTTGCAACCCCTTCAAGTCAAATATGTTTTTGTCTTACTTTATGTCTGTGGAGGCACACCCAAGCAATTCCCCGGTTGTTTTTTCCTTGACTGTGCTCCAGTGACCCACAGTATGTCTCTTTATCTTTCATGCACACATTTGCAATAATGAGGAAAAGATGGATAAAAGTTTTTTGGGTTGTGGCATGATTCTCCATGCAACTGATTTACCACAATGGCTACACAGTTAGGGTTATCAGTGGTTACTGGTTTTGCAAGCTACTTTTTAATTTTCATGTGAACACATTTTCGTAACAAATGAGTGTGTGTGGATAGAAAAATATCTATTTGTGTGGTTGTAGGTCTTCCTCTCTGTATACCTGCTACCCATCAACTGTACTTTCTGGAAACTATACCATATACCAGACTGACATTTTTGACATTTTTCAGTGACTTTTCACATTTGCATTTTTGCATGTATTTGTTTGTGCTGTTCCATACAGACTGCATTATTGCTCTATCAGCAGTTGAATGTATAATTCTTATAGTAACCCAAGGACAACAGCAAATAAAAAAGCAAAATGTCAGCTTTTTTTTTTTCACTCACAAACATCTCTTCTTTTGAGGTGATGACATTGTATGAATAGTGTGTGCTCAGCAAAGGTTTTGATGGACATGGAAAATGAAAATTTCCAGAGTCCAGTAGATTAAAGACTGTGGGATGGAGAGGGTAGCCTTCTTGTTGGTTTGCAAAATCTTTAAATAGGGTCTGATATTTTAAACATACTCTTTTGTTCAAGTGGGAGCAAGAACTACTAAGGCGCTACAAAGAGAGGAGGTTTGACAGCACTGCTCACTAGTCTCATATTATGCAAGTGCTGCATTTTAAAACTTCCCTTGATTGTTGCTGTAGTCACATAAAAATCAAAACTGTTGCACTTTTTCAGTTCTAAACCGTGCATCTAAGCCACATGTATGCAGAGTTATTTTCCTTTAATTGTTCTATTTCACTGACAAATAATTGGGCATAAGGGAAGTCTAAATCAGGTCTCAGAGGTGCAAATTGTAATCATGGTCACAAACTGCATCACATCTGCCAATGGGGGTCATCAATTGATGGAACAAGCGGGACCCACATCATTCACAAAAATCAGAGCCAAAATACTGAGGCCACCAAATCAAACACCCTCCATTACTTAGTTACACCTTGAAATCCTGTCCATAGATATTAGAGCTGGTGATGAAGGGCAGCCTGGTTGAGTCTAGTATCTGACGTATTGTGGGAACTGAAAACCAAACTCTTGTCATGACCAAATGGTCTGTAACAATAGGCCTAGTACCCTATATTAACACCAGAGGACCCCCCAAGGTATGCAGTGGAAGGCCTACTCCAAGTCAACAAAACAAAAAAATCTTGTAGTGAAAATAGGTTTATAAAACAGTTTGCAATGCAACTCCCCTTTCACAGCATATTATAAAAACTATTTTGGTGCATCATCAGCATACTTTAGCCTTCATGTCCTAATATTTTTCCTTCTTTAGTGTGAGATTTGATAGTTTGAACTTAGTTAATGCTTTTAATGCTGGTAATCATCACCAGGGATGTGACTTCTCATTAAAAAACATGAATAATTTCTAACCACTGGCTATAACAATACTCTGCGCTGTGTTTAAGGGCAATCAAGGATATGTAGTTAAATATTAACCAATTCCAATTTCAAACACACAAGGGGAAAACGATTTAGAACTGCATAAATTACATTTTGACTCAGATAGAATGTCCATTTGCACTTACCTGAAAAACATGCTATTAATTAAGAAATTTGCAACACCTTTGTAATATGATTTCCTAATTTTACATTGTTAAAAGCATTGCCAACCAACACCTTCTTTTGTTTTCAATTTGTGATTCAGATCCATAAAAGATATCTAGTGTAACTGATCCACCAATTATACACAGCAATTGGGGTACTGCTATACTATAATGAACAAATTAGATATCTGCACTCAGTCTCTTTTTTTAAGTCTGCCTTTCTTTCTCTGCTCTCAACACTCAGGAAAATATATGATGAAGCAAGTTTTAATTAATACATGAATTAGACAGAATAGCTTAAACCCCTTATACACTAGTCTTTTTAGCCCATACCATTCACATTTATTTAAAAAAAATATTGGGAAAAGTTCAGTTTTACAATAAATGATTCCCTCCATTTTAAAATAATGGTTTTTTTGAGGCAAATATTGATGTTTTATTTATGACACTGGGGAAAATGAGCCAGCTGAAGATTATTTCTTAACCAGATAAAAGTGATGGTAAACTAATTCTGTGGTTACTTCTGGGAAATATTGTTATCATATTTTGGTTTACCATTGTTTTCAATTATATATCCCTGTGGCTACAGTCTGCTGCAGTCATATACGTGGGAGTGCTAGCTTTCACGCCTTAGTAGTTGTGCCGAATGAGAGAGGCTACATTGCCTCAGGTAAGGAAGCATGGTGGTGATTTCCTTTTTCTTAACAGCCTTATTGGCATAACTGTGCACAGAACTGTGAAGGCTTAGAATGACTATTTGAATAACTTCTCTCAGTTCAAAAACTTTAGTTAATGCATAATATTTTTCTGGAGAAGATTTTGAAAGTGCAGCAGATAAATTTTTCACCAAATACAATGAGTTTTTCTATTGTATTGATCTATTTTTCTTATCGACACCCTGTACTAATCAACTTTGACATGATAGACAATGGTCTGAAAAGCCCCTTAGATGATGTTAATACGAGATAATACTGTATTTGTGACAGATTTTGGAAATTGATTTGTCACAGCAAAGGGTGATTTTTTGCTAGTAGTAGTAATGATAACAACAATAATAGTAATTTCAAAATCAATGAAGGAAAATGTAATTAAATTATTCAATTTAAAATGAAAGAGCAGATGACACTGTTAGACCGATACATTGCATTATAAAGAGTAAGATGGTAAGTAGGATTGCTTTGACAGTCTCAAGCACTTTGAAAGTCCTGTGGTTTGCTCATTTAATAAAAACTGATTTATGAATCGATTATGACTCTTGTTTTCTTGTTTTGTACAGTGGGTTTTAATACATCAACAATTAAGAGTAGTATAATTATTATTTACTGCTTATGAAGAGCATGATTTCAATAGCCTACACAGTAACATATTTCAATTAAATAGTTTTACAGCCGTTTTCATCACATGAAACTTCTGTTCCTCAATCGTCCCTTTCCTTCAGCAGTCTTTAAAGTGATCTTCAAGTTGTGTCACTTAATGTCAAGTCTTGTAAGGCTGATAATTTGTAAGGCACTTTAGATTCAAAGCACTGCCAACACCTTTCAGGGGTAAAATGAGAAAGGAGATTGCAATGGACTCTGTCCCTTTTCCCAGGGACAGTAAATCTATGCTGAGGGTATACTGGAACTGTCTTTGATCACAACTAGTGTTCAGAATATAACACGTCTTCGTTCCTCACAGAATCTGTTATAGTTAACGTAATTTTCATACTCTAATATGAAAATTTGGAATGCAAGATGCACAAGAAAACCACACGGTTTTATGTTTCAAGGGCTGAACATAATTAACTACATTTCAAACATTCCTTCTTGCTCAATTCTGATGTTTAGATTATGGTTCAATAGTTTCTTCTTTCACACACTACACACATTTTGTCAATATGTGATAACTGTGGTGTTATCATTTGTAAATGTGTTATTTGTAACATTTTTTTGTTTGTAGTGCATTTTTCTATTGCTTATGACACATTAAACGTAGGCCATAGTGGTGTTTTGGGCAAAATGCTCGTAGAACAGGCAGAGCAGGATGGTCAAAATGAAAATACTTATTTGCTGATATGTAGGAATATTTACCATGTTCTCCGTCTTAGCATATAAGCATATGTCAGTTGTTGCAGTTGGTTTGAAAGGTATTTAGTAATGTGATTAGATTGAATTGGATAAAAATATGAATCAAACTAAAGTTAGTTCCATACATCCTGAGGGAAACATTAATGTTCTTGTCATATTTCATGGCAATCCATTTAACAGATTTCAAGAAATGTCACTCAGAATCCCAAATATCAGCTTTGCGATGACGTTGCATTAGAAATCAGTGGACTGGAAACCATGAATGTCTGTAAATCTCTATATAGAAGATGTTTGAATATCTCTTAATTACATAAAAATTTGTATCTTCTGGTCACTATACCATGAAGTTTAAAAACAGATCATTTAACTTCTGTGGATTGCGAGGTGGGTTTTCCATGGATCCTACAGGTGGTTGATTAGACTGAGATCTGGGGAATTTCGAAGACAAGTCAAAACCTCAAACTTATTTTTCTCCTCAAATAATTTCTGAGCCATTTTTGCTATGTGGTACATTATCCTATTGAAAGAGGCCACGGCATTTTTGGCAGTAGACCGAGGTCAATATGGTCACACGGATTGGTCTGCAGCTATGCAGCCCCATTCACAAAAAACTGTGATGCTCTGATATCTTTCTATCAGAACCAACATTAACTTCTTTTTTTTTTTTAAGCCATCTTGTCAAACTATACTGAGTACTCTTCCTTTGTGGAAATTGGCTGGAAAATGGATCATGATCACCTCATCAAAAGAAAAACAGAACTATATACCACAGACAAAATATCTCATTTTTTGTGTACAATAAATTGCAATGAATACCTCAGCGTGTTAGTGCATAATACTGCATCTTTTCATGTGCTAAACATATATGTATCCACTTTTCCTTTTTTTGGGATGTCCTGGTAGTGTGAAAATGGCAAGTTTTTGTTGTGTGACATAACATGTCTGATACTTGGAATTCTGATGTGCTTGCACATTTTGTGAAAAAAAAAACTATTTTATTTTATGGTTTCTCTGCATCAGAGATACCCTGACTGCGATTATAAAAGCAATTTCACCTCCTGTGTCTAAAAACCCTCAAAGAGTAATTAGCCAGAGACTCCCACCAGCACCCAATTATCTCATCAATTAAGTTTCTAAAAGCAAGTGAGAACTTAATTAGGGAAGTATCTATATTGGCAAGATGATCAAACCCAAAGCTGTCAATCCCATAAGAGGTGACCAAAGGTCTGGACCACCATTGTGTCGTTCTCACCCTAATGAAATCCCTTTCTAAATTCAGCAGTGTTCCCACTGCAACTCAAATAAGCCTCAGTATCTTACTAGCAATGTCAATGAAACCCTCAACCAAATTTCATCGATATATATACATAAATATATGCTTAGCTATACTTTTAATTTGCACTTTGAACTCTATATCAACCCTTACCTGATATGCTATGAATGTTCTGGTTTGGAAATTAGCCTGTGCAAACTGAATATAAGGGCCAAGGCTAGATCAATGAGCCTTGAATAAATTGGCAGTTTTTTTCCAGTGGAAATAATCAGTTCCATATCTCCTCACCTCAGCGGTGCTATAAATGAGAGGTTTGGTGATAAGACACAATTTTCATTGCCTTTTGACCTTTTAATTATAAGGGTATAACTTTGTAGGAATGAAGGATATAGACATTTAACACTGAATTATGTTTAAAAGTTTACCTTTCTTCTTGGAAAGGGAATTGAGCATGGTGCATCCTGTATATATAAATTAAGTTTGTGTAAAAAAAATTCTTTGATGTCTGTCTTATGAGTCTCATTAGTTTTAAAGTGAATCGTATTAAAAGCTAAAACTGAATGCAATTCTTTGACTGCAGTTGCCAAAGCAGGTAGCAGTTTTGTTTTGCTATTGCAGACTTACAGTGGGGCAAAAAAGTATTTAGTCAGACACCGATTGTGCAAGTTCCCTCACTTAAAATGATGACAGAGGTCAGTAATTTGCACCAGAGGTACACTTCAACTGTGAGAGACAGAATGTGAAAAAAAAATCCATGAATCCACATGGTAGG
>NW_005187634.1:664170-680258 GCF_000239375.1 Pundamilia nyererei | reverse complement strand
AAATTACTGACCTCTGTCATCATTTTAGGTGGGGGAACTTGCACAATCGGTGGCTGACTAAATACTTTTTTGCCCCACTGTAACCCCCTTTTTTAACCTACAGTATATGTATCTCCTAATTTGGACTCATAATTTGGAATATATGAACTTTTTAGCTTCATGAATACCTTTAAAGGTTTAATGAAATACCACATATCTAGTGTTTTTGGGAAACATAATAGGACCAATATTTCTTTCACATGATACAGAAGTAATCAAACAAGAATGTCAACAGTCCTGTGCAGCCCCATCAAAGTCCTACATATTTTTCATTTATAATAGACAGGGAATCAAAGAACCCACCCTTCGAACTCTGAGCCAGTTACACAATGTCTTCTGCTGCCCCCACTTCACTATCTGTGTGCCTTTCATCCCATCCTCTTGGAGAGGGACAGCGGATTCTCTTTCTTCTGCTCCTCGGCCTCTCTGTTTGATCTCTGTAATTCAGCTAATGAGGCTGGGCCTCTGGCAGGCAGCTGGCATGCACACTAAAGGCAGCAGCACTGAAATATGCCCCTAGATCTCAGTTAGCTGCACAGCGCCACCCCATCTGACTCAGCAGCCAACTCTGAAACATTCAGATACTCGTTGAACATGGTGGAAGAATCACATTTAATTACCTACCATTGGAAAGTCAGCAGAATTTTGAAATAATCAAATGTAGGTCAGCTTGAGCTCAGCAGTAAAACAACAGGAAGCTATGAACAGAACCTGTCAAGGTGATCTTGACAATTCTTTCTCTCTTGATTTTTTTTTGCACATTTATTCTTATGTCGCCTAGAGCAGAATATTTGTTTAAAATCATAAAATATTTTACCTTGAAAATTATATGATACTGAAATTTTTATTCCCATTCAAGTTTGAAACATGACAGCACCGACTGCATTATTTGAAAAAAAAAAACAAAAAAACCCCAAAAAAACCCAAGTTATTCTAGTGCAGAATATTAAATGTGCTACACAAATTTCTCTCTGGTGTTACAGATTCCCAGATATCTGAGTCAGCAATCACTGAGGCGAGAGCAAGCCTTTCAAAAATGCTAATCTATGATTCCTTCCAGATTAGGACTCATGCAGAGCAGTAAATGCAAAAATATAAGCAGCTGGTGGACATCCTACTTCTGTGGCCTAAGCATCTAAGTAAATGGAAACCTGATGCTGCATCCTTTTATTGTTGGCCTTGAGAAAAGTACAGTCTGTGGGGATATTACAAAAACTGTGTATTACAATTATCATAGAGGACGTTTATGACTATTCCTTGAACAATTTTAATAAATCTTAACTATATGTCTCCTGGCAGTGCCCCACCTTAAAAACAGGTTCAGTGTTAGTGCTCACAAAACTGGGCAAAAAGATAACATACAGTACCTGTGGATATGAGGAAGATTCTCCCATGGTCGGTGTCATTGATGACTGATCTCACTGCTGTTTTAGCATTAGACCTGAGGTTTGTTCACTCAAACTGGAAGCTTCTTTCCTCTTGGAGTGAAAGTATACTGCTCCATTCCATGTTTGAAAGCCATGTCCTAGAGCCAGGCACAGATGGTGTGAAACAAGCCCTGAACTGTAGCGAAAAACCCAAGGCATCTACCTGAGGGCTCACAGGGTGGCATCATAGTTACACAAACTCAGTTTTTACACCACAATGTAGATCTGCTGTAACATGTAGCTTTTTACCCATCAACTGTAAAAGCCTGACAGGCTATTGTTGCGGGTGGACGGTCCGTGCGAACACCTAAGCTTGTGGAAGCAATAAGTTCCAAATTGATGCCATGGGTGTATCTACTATATCTACTTGTTTTTTAAAAAAAAAAACTTTTCCATGACCACAGTCTCAGTGGTAAGACCAACACATCTGGCATAGGGCAGGGTCTACATGAGACAAGGATTTGAATTTTGGATTCTAGTGATGGTGCTTTTGGGTCCATGGGTTAAAAAATTATTGTTTTCAGAGATACGATCGTGGACACAGTCTGTTTTAAGGGGTTTAACCAGCTGGAGGACCTCCTGTGCAACTTTCAAATCATCATTCGACAAAATAATACACAGTTTTCTTAATGAAGTGGATCTGTGAGGGCATTTTGTACCATATACTGTATATAAAGCTCCTTTTTTCCACCACAGAGTATGGCTTTATGCATGCTGCCACACACAGTCCAATAGCTATGTTTCTAGCATCAACCTGGTCCACTTAATGCTGTGATAAGACATTTTTGTAGTTGCCACTGCAACCGTCACACATGTGATATTAATGATGCAAGCTCAACTGTGATCAGCTGTGATCTATTACACCACTAATAATTATTCAAATATGTTGTTTAACATATCTGTACTGCAAGTATATAGACATGAAATAATGAATATGATGGGCCTGAGTTAATATTAATCATCATAATTCATATTGCTTGTCACAGTATATATATTTTTACATTGCATTCATATTTGAAGAAAAGAAGGAAACAGAAATTGATTGCAATGTTTTCACATACATTCCAAAGTTGGACAAAGATTTAATTAATGAAGTCATTCATTTGTTTAATCAGTCGTGACACAGAGGTTTATATTTACATATTTATTCAAGGGAGAAAACATTATGTCTGAGCCCTTAGCACAAATGTCATCAAAATAATTTGAAATTCCGATTCTCTGCATGAGAGACATCACCAAAGGGAGTAAAACAGGAGAAGGGAACACAGAATAGATAATCTGAGAAAGCATTTAACCAGCATCTTGCTGCAAGTCTCAGGTGGTGTATCCGCTTTGTTAGGGGGAGACATATCGTAGGTATGTGATTGTGTAAATATTCCCTGAAGAACAGATCAGCAAGACAGAATGGAGTACATAATGAGAAAGTGTGCAAATACTCATTTGTGCACTCCCTGTATGTTGCTCAAATGGTATAAATTGCATGCAGTGAAATCTGAAGTTATGCTAAGTATGTTTGCCAGAAGGACGTTCTAGCTCAGTATAAAGATATCAGCTACTCCCAGCCAAAAAGTCATTCTGAGTTGCCATTTTGATATACTGCAGTGTCCTTGTCACTTTCTTGACTGTAATTCCATCATTTGCATCATTTCACATAAGTTTCTAAGAATATCATGTTTAATTTGTATTTGGACCTATGGGACAAATTATAAGTCCTATATAAAGGAAAGTGTGGAAGGGTTTCTGCAGACCTACTTACTCATAAAGTTTGCTTCATAAAATAATAAATGTGTTATAGTTGCAACCTGCCTTTGTTGCAAAAACTTTTTGCCACATTATATAACCTTTTATTATAACCTTCATTTGGTGACTTTTTGCTCCTATGTTGTCGTTTCTATTTGCTTATTTAAGAGAGATGATATACATAAATGTTGTATTTCTTAAAAATACAACATTTTTAAGATGCAAATGATTCAATATATGGACTTCTATATGAACTCCAAATTTGCATGCCATGTCCCTGCTTAGACTTAGATATTTCAGAGTGGCTTTTGTGATCATGTGACTTTTCTTTCCATGCAAAAATGGGGGTTAGGTCACAGGCATAACAACTCTGTTATAGGCCCGGGGGCCACCGCCACCACATTGAAGAAGAGACACAGCTTCTCACATTTGCTCTTGCTCTCTTTTGCTCACACTCCCTCATACACACATAGTAAGTACAAAGATAGCATAGCATATAGCAATAATCATAGCGTCATTCCTGCTTTTCATCAGCACCACAGACAACCACGAGAGTCCGATCTCTGGGGAATCAGGCTTCAGCTATAAACGGAAACCATCCTCACCAGTCATGTTCAGTGAATGATTGGTGAATATTTTTTTTGCTTGCTACATATAATTAGAAATGTTGCAACATAAACTAACTACAGATTGTCCGACTGAGTTGGGTAAAACGCACATCAATCATGTTTGATTGCTCTTGAAATTTGAAACGTGAAACAGCAAAACTAATAGTATCTGAATCTGCTTTGTGTCATAATAGAAAAAAGTTTCTATTTTACTTCATGTTGGTTTTTCCCCATGTCATCCTTTTAATATATGAGCATTTAGGGCTCAGTTTACTTCTTGTCTTTTTTTGTGTTTTTTTCTTTGCTTGCCTTCTCCACCCTGTCTTACCAGAGTCTTATTTTCCTTTCAGCTCTTCGTGTAGGAAAATATATATATATTCCATTTCTTTCGCTTACTTTATTTAGCAAAAACTCTTAACATTGTTCCCTTTGTCTGTTGGTGACAACTTCACCCTACAACATAACATTTTCTTTAAAAAAAGAAAGTTTTCTTTTCTTTAAAAAAAACAAAAAAAGATCGCTAGCTGTTTTGCTAAACTGAGATGTATCCCGTAGAGCTGCTTGCATGACTATATGCTGATTCTTGATGAAGTTATTATCTAATAGGCCATGTTGTGCACTCTCTACTTGAACTGTACAGGAGAACTTGTCCTTGTAACTGTGCATATGGGTCTCTGCAAGCATGTTACTGATAGGCTTAGTATTTCTTTACATTTATCATGCTCAGTGGTGACAGTCTCTTTAATGCAAGTTCTGAAATTTAATTAATCTGAACTGATTGAGTTTGGGGTGACAGCACATTGCACAGTTGTGGGTATGTGGGCGTGAAGACCCAACCATACATAGCTCCACAATAATGAGTTGCAGCAGGCTATCAGTGGGTGTGGTGTTAAAGTGCTGAGCAGGGAAAGTGAAGGTGAGCCCCACTGGACTCATTTGAGAGGAATGTGGTGCTGAGAGCAGCTCAGAAGCCACACAAAAAATCACAATTACACGTAATTACAGCTTGAAAACTCTGGGCAAAGGGGCTCTTTATCTGCCTGTATTGGCTCAGCACTCCACTGTGCCTCTAATTGCTACTCTACTACTTGCATATCTTTTTCCGCGCCACTTGCGATATATTGTTCAGGCATGCACAAGGCACACCTTCCTCATACCTTACAGCTTTGAAAAGCAGTGAAGCAGCTTTGAAAATGTATATCTTTGTAAATTGTTTTCTTTCTCATAACTGAAAACAGAATTTTTAATATCTGCCATATTTGTACATGGTGTATGCACCATGTACAAATATGTAAACTCATGAACAACCCTAGACAGAGCACTGTCTTGTATTTAAATATATACACCAACTTTACTGTGTATGTGCCTATACTGCCATGACAAGTGCTTTGATATCAACAACAAGCTTTTGTTAAATATTTTGTTCTTTTCATGCACATACATGTATGGGCTGGACTGGTACTTTATGCCACTTTTCTACTGTTTGAACACTCAAAGTACTTTCTAACAAGTCTTATTCACTCATAAGTGCGTAATTGCATATTTCACCAAGAAAAAAGCCTGTACTCCAATGTGGTCAGCTGTAAATTTCAGTTGAGCTTGAAGCTGTTAGACAAGCCAAAATGCCTTCTGGAGAGTGGTTTTATAATCAGTCAAGACATAGATTGAGGTATTTGGCCACTTTAATCACACTGGATTTTGTTCTAGCATATGGTATAGAAACTGAACATTTAACAGTATTCTTTGATATTTAATAATGGATTACACAGTAGTGGGGATTAGGGCTGTGCGATATGACCAAAATCTCATATCCCGATATAAAACATCTATCGTCCCGATAACGATATAAATCACAAAATATTTAATATTTTCTGAATCTCGGGTAGGTGAAGTGTTTCCAGCTGCGCGTCATGTAGCTGGAGTCGAGTGTTTTAACCATTGCATGAAACTATACATTTTTAGACATAGGTTGTAAAGGCCGCCGTTTTCTTTGTGAGTATTTATTACACAGCGTGCTGCGGGGAAAAGCCTGTTCTAACATTTGAGTCTAAGGTTTATTTTATAGCACCTGACGACTCTTGGTTTGCTTCTCATCCGTCAATACTCTGCATACTTTTTTACGTGATTCCGTTTATTTTGAAAATTCTCAACAGGATCTTGAGCTTTATTGTGAAAGGTTTATGTGGAAAATAAACAAGGGGACATGCGATGGTTTTACCGTCGTTGTTGCTAACGACAACCCATAAAAACAGGCGCTTGTCCGTCTGTAGTGTGGTTATATTAAATTTAAGAGAAAGAGAGAACTTTAAGAAATGAATATAGCCACTACAGTGACCATCAAAACGATGAAAAAAATATTGCCGTAAACAGTTTATTTTGCAACACCACGAAACAAACGATAGCGTAAAATGAAACGATAGACGTTTTTATATCGTCATCCGATATATATCGTTATATCGAACAGCCCTAGTGGGGATACATTTCATTACAGTACTTGTCTTTCAGAAAGTGCTGTATGTAAATTTAAGGATATAATTTATTCCCTGTTAACTTTAATGCCATATGCCAACATATTGCAAAGCAGCTACCTAAACTCTGCCCCCTCAGAGGTCAGTTATCTTGTTAATAGTGCTACATCTTCACTGCATACAATTCTGGATGCTATGGCTCTTTTGAGAAAGAAAGCCTCAAATCAGAAATACTTGTCTCCATGGTATAAAACGCATCTCACTAACTTACCTCTTCATTTAGCCTGGGAAAATAAGTTTGTTGCCCTATAACAAAAAAAAGCCCTCTGTAAAGCTAGAACATCTTAAGATTCATCACTAATTCCAGAAAATGACAATAACCTGAAAAAAATTATTTTCAGAGTTTATTTGAGCCAAATATTCTTTTAAACTTAACTAGTAAGACTTCATGAATTCCTGCACAGATAAAATTTTAACCATTAAAGAAAAAAATATTCATAACCATCTCAAAGATGTGACCTTATGTCCTCCTATTTTCAATAGTATTGATATTTACTTAGACTCTCTCCCATTGATCTTTCTGGGTAGATTCATATCACAATCTTAAAGGTGGCAGTAATTAAACCTTTACTTTAGAAGGCCATCACTTGACTCAACTGTCTTAGCTAATCATAGGCTGATTTCCAACTATCCTTTTATCTAAAAAGTTCTTGAGATTAGAGAAAGCCATTAGAATTCAAGTTAGTGTGCAGCAGCGGTTTGAGTCATATCTATCGAATACACTCCAATTTGTTCATGTAAAAGAGGACCCTTCTTTACATATTGAGGTTAGTTATGAAGTTCCACAGGGTTCCATGCTAGGACCAGTTCTCTTTACAGTGTATATGCTTCCCGTAGCATACATTTTCAGATGATACCTAGCTTTGAAGCCAGATTACACACACAAATTAGTTCAAATGCAACAGTGTCATAAAGACAAAGACCTGGATGATCTCTATTTTCCTGCCTCTAAATTCAGATAAAACTGAGGGTATTGCACTCATCCATAAAAATCTCCCTAAAAAACCTTCGCTTGACCCAAAATGCTGCTGCATTTCTAGTCCGTACTAGCTTTCTAGTACGGACTAGAAAGAGAGGACATATTTCTCCCATATTGGTTTCTCTTCATGTCCCTATTGCCAGTCTTTGTGGAGTGCCCACTCCGGGTCGGGGATGAGTTCCTGCCCCAAGTGGAGGAGTTCAAGTATCTCGGGGTAATGTTCGCGAGTGATGGGAGAAGGGAGCTGGAGATCGACAGACGGATTGGGGCTGCAGCTGCAGTAATGCAGACGCTGCACCGGTCCGTCGTGGTGAAGAGGGAGCTGAGTGTAAAAGCGAAGCTCTCAATTTACCGGATGATCTACGTGCCTACCCTCACCTATGGCCACGAGCTGTGGGTAGTGACCGAAAGAACGAGATCGCGGATACAAGCGACAGAAATGAGCTTCCTCCGAAGGGTGGCTGGCCTCTCCCTTAGAGATAGGGTGAGAAGTTCGGCCATCCGGGAGGGGCTCAGAGTAGAGCAGCTGCTGCTCCACATCGAAAGGAGCCAGCTGAGGTGGTTCGGGCATCTGACAAGGATGCCCCCTGGGCGCCTCCTGGGTGAGGTGTTCCAGGCATGTCCCACCGGGAGGAGGCCCCGGGGCAGACCCAGGACACGCTGGAGAGATTATATCTCTCGGCTGGCCTGGGAATGCCTTGGTATTCCCCCGGATAAGCTGGAGGAGGTGGCTGGGGAGAGGGAGGTCTGGGCCTCTTTGCTTAGGCTGCTGCCCCCGCGACCCGGCCTCGGATAAAGCGGATGAAGATGGATGGATGGATGGATGGATGGTTTCTCCTCAATCAATAATCAGGCCCCGTCTTATTTAAAGATTGCATAGTACCTTATCACCCGTATAGAGTACATTACTGTTTCTGTGGAAACAGCTCCCAGTTTGGATCTGGACGGCAGACACTCTCTCTAAGTTTAGGCTTAAAACTTCCCTTTTTGATAAAACATATAGTGAGGGCTGGATCAGGTGACTCTGAATCCTCCCTTAGTTATGCTGCAATAGGTCTAGGCTGCTGGGGGCTTCCTATGATGCATTGAGTGCTTCTTCTTCAATAACCCTTTTTTTACTATGTGTTTATACTGAACTCTGCATTCAGTCATTAGTTATTATTTATTTATGGCTCTTTTCCACTGCACATATTTTTTCCTGTCTTCCTCCTCTCCCTCCCAACTTGTGGCATCAGATGGCTACTCCTCCCTGAGCCTGAATCTGCATGAGGTTTCTTCCTGTTCAAAGTGAGTTTTTCCTTTCCGCTGTTCCCAAGTGCTTGTTCCCAGGGGAATGTTCTATTACTGGGGTTTCTCTGCATACCTTTCATTATGAGGTGCATTGAGGTGACTGTTGCTGTGATTTGGTGCTATATGAAATGAATTTAATGAGTTAATTGAAGGAGAGTTACCACCAAATTCACCCCTGAATTGGGACACATTCATGAAATGGATCTCCATGGCCATGCAACTTTATGCAAGTCTTACAACAACTATTGCATTGCAAAATGTTGGATACCTATGGTATTAAGCACATTATAATGGCGCTTATAACAAAGGAGATTTATTCTCTGGAGTGTTCACGCATCTCCTTTGGCATCTGGGAGTTCAATGGGCAGCTGTGGCTTTAGCAGTTACCAGGAGAATGGTAATTGTCTGGCTGCACTGTGCCAAGGGTAGATTTGGAACAGTTATTAGAGCAAACTGTCTGACATTCTCATGCAACACAAAATTAATATAACTAAGGTATTTTTGCAAGATATTTTACAAAAGCATAATTCAGCCAACACACTATATTTAGCTCTGATGTCTAACATTCTAAAATTAATAGAATAGAATAGCCCATTATTGTCATTGTACCTGTACAATGAAAGTGTGAAAAAGTAAGTCTCCTTCAAGACAGATTAAGATTATAATGACATCCTTATGTGTAAGGTTTAAATTTCCAGTTTATAAAATTGCACTTGTTGGACAGTCCTTACTTTTTAGAACAGTCTGTCATTTTTGTTGCTTGTCTTGGCTTTCTTACATCTTTCTCGGTCTCTAGTGTTGCACATTAAAAAAGAAAATCTCTCCCTGGGAAATAATGTATTACCCAAGAAGCAATAGGTTTAACGAGCAGACACATTTTGGTTATATTTGTTGTTATTCCATTTATGCCTGCTCCTTTTTCATACCACTAGCTAGATGTTGAGTAGAGCTACTAGACATTATTTACATCTGCCCCATAAAAGCATCACAGGATGAGAAAAAAAAAGCACGTGATGGGGCTGTAAAGCAGCTGTAGAATGTGATTGTTTTCCTTAATACTGGACAAGTACCTCCATGCCACCAGTGAGAGGAACACTAAGCTGCAGCATGCAAAAAAGTCATTCAACAGTAGCCCATATAACTTGGTTCTGGATTGTTCAGGTTTACTTTAATCCCTACCCATGGTGCTGTTCCGATATCAATCTCAGTTCAGATATCTCAGCAATCTCTTTACTTCTTTGACCTGTAACTATTACTTTATGGCTCAAAAGTAACTTTCAAAATAATGATTCAGGATGTGTGATTTTTAGGTCTTTATCTGAATTATATTTGTGTCGAATGTGTTACCAAATTAAACTGAGCAGCAACGCTGTAGGCCTACAAAATGGTGATCAGCTCTCAGCTCATCTATATGTTATACAGCGACTCTTTGAATGGCTGTCACAATTAATCCCCATAAAAGATATTATGGCTTATCATTTAAAATAAATTACAAATTGAATGATGGTGAAACAGGGGGAGACAGCTTAGCTGTAGTGGGCAACATGCTTGTTTGCATATTGTGCAGTTATTTGTATTGGTTTGCCATCACTGAAACGGAACTATTATGTTGGACTTGGAGCAAATAAATATTCAAAAACAGTTACTATTAATGAAATGTATAATAGAACGAAGACTTTCAGAGCAGATGGGGTTTATACTCGGATTCTCAGAGCAACTGAAATAAGAAATCTGCATATGCCTACCCTGGCATAATGCTAGGCATTGCAGTTGCATTGTGAGCAAACTAGATAATATCACAGAGTATTGGTTTATGTTTGATGGATTAATATTATTATAATATTATTTAAACAGTATTAGTACTTTTATTTGTTATTTTATATTTTGATTTTTCCTATATATTTATATTTTTATTATTACTAATTGCAGTGTAAATACATTAAGCAGACCTAGTTTTTGCAGTCTGAATTTCTTCATGGCACAATTACTTTCCAGGGAAGGTGCATGCTTTGGTTATAGTGCAATATAGTAATGTAATCCAAACTGTAGGCACAACCTGGCATTAGAGGATCATACTTTGGACAACTGGATTGATACATTTATGTCTATGTAAGCTAGCCTACAGTACTAATCTTACTTTTAAAAAAGCTAAAAACTTGTATGTACTGTATGTTTATTATGTTTCTTTTTAATTGTAATTAATTTTATTGACAGGGATGCTGCAATGCTGTCTGGAAACTATTCGGTTCAAATCGGTTTTGTTTATACACCGTGTTCCAAATTATTATGCAAATGATATTTTTATCTGATTTTCCTAAATAGTTGATTCAAAACACAGTCAGCATAATTTTCAAGTCATCAACCATTTGAGTATAATTCAGATGTTACTGTACAAAACTCCCAATGAAAACAGTATGTTTTTCAAAAATAAAAAACTTAAAATGCACTGTTCCAAATTATTACGCACACAGAGTTTCAAAACATTTTATAGGTTGTAGAGAAATGAAAATGGTCATTTGTTGAATTTGCAGCATTAGTAGATCAATTTTACTGAAATCAAAAGCTATTTCAATCAAAAACATCTTAACAGGTCAAGTTACATATTAACATAGGACCTCTTATTTGATAGCAGTTTTACAATTCTTGCATCCATGGAACTTGTGAGTTTTTTGGAAAGGTTCTACTTGAATGTCTGCAGGATGTCAGAATAGCCTCCCAGAGCTGCTGTGTGGATGTGAACTGCCTCCCACCCTCATAGTTTTTTGTTTCAGGATGCTCCAAAGGTTCTCAATAGGATTGACGTCAGGGAAGAATGGGAGCCAACCATGAGCTTCTCTCCTTTTATGCCAATAGCAGCCAGTGATGTAGAGGTATTCCTTGCAGCATGAGATGGTGCATTGTCTTGCATGAAGATGGTTTTGTTGCAGAAGGCACAGTTCTTCTCTTTCTACCATGGATGAAAGTGGTCAGTCAGAAACTCCACATACTTTGCAGAGGTCATTTTCACACCTTCAGGGACCCTAAAGGGGCTGACCAGCTCTCTCCCCGTGATTCCGGCTCAAAACATGATTCCACCACCTCCTTGCTGACGTTGCAGCCTTGTTGGGACATGGTGGCCTTCCACCAACCATCCACCACTGCATCCATCTAGACCATCCAGGGTTGCATTGCACTCATCAGAGAACAGGACTGTTTGAAAATTAGTCTTCATGTAGTTCTGGGCCCACTGCAGCTGTTTCTGCTTGTGAGCATTGGTTAGGGGTGGCCAAATATAAGGTTTATGCACGACTGCAAGTCTCTGGAGGATCCTACACCTTGATGTTCGCAGGGCTCCAGAAGCACCAACAGCTTCAAATATCTGTTTGCAGCTTTGTAATGGCCTTTTAGCAGCTGCTCTCTTAATCTGATGTATTTGTCTGGCAGAAACCTTCCTCATTGTGCCTTTATCTGCACAAACCCATGTGTGTTCTGACTCAGCCACAAATCTCTTAACATTATGGGAATCACGCTTAAGTTTTCATGAAATATCTAAGGTTTTCATTACGTGTCCAAGGCATTCACCTATTTCACGCTTTTCAGCAGCAGAAAGATCCTTTTTCCTTCCTATATTGCTTGTAAATGGTAGTCTGCTGAATAATGTGGAACATCCTTCTTTAGTAGTTTTTCCTTTAATTGGGCTCACCTGGCAAACTAATGATCATAGGTGTCCGAAATTTATTTCAGTCGTCCAAAGAGCCCTGAAACACAATTCCATCCGTGGGTTTAATTGAAAAACAACTTATTTAATCTTTATGACACTTAAACACAATTTGCATAATAATTTTGGAACGCGGTGTATATCGCCAAAATACAACAACAGTCACCCAAAGCACTTTATATTGTGAGGTAAAGGCTCTAGAATAATATAGAGAAAGCCCCAACAATCACACAGTCCCCTATGAGCAAGCATAGGGATGGGCAGCCATGTGTGGGCGACCAGTTAGATTTGAGGGGACATCTAACAGTGTCACAGCACTAGAGTAATACAGTAATTACTGTTAAGTCACATTTAACTACATTTAACTACATACCATAGTTTATGATAATCCAGTCCAAAGTTTAAAAGACACAGAAATAAAATAGTATATGTGGTTCTGTGTATATCCAACATACTAGATACAAGAAATGTACGTTCTTTTTCAAATCATTTATATCTGACTTATTGCTTTTCTCATTTATTTGATGTTTTTCTTTCTCTTAGTCTTGGTTGTCATTGTTTTCCCTGTGCCTAATGTTACCCCGACCCATTTGCTCCCTTCACAGCAAAATCCAATATTTGAAGATATGCTCCCTGGCTTAGCTTCTGTAAATATGTTTTCAAAATCCCATTTATGTGATTTTTTTTTTACTTGTGCACATGGAAAGCTTGTAATTAGATTGATTATTTTAATATAGCTACACAAAATTAAAAGGAGCTCAGTTTTCTCAGAAATCATGAACTGTGGTAAAGACTTTCCTATTTCTATGCTATAGATGTGAGCATCAGAAACAATATTTCAATTGAATACAGACTTAACATGCATGCTGTAGTGTTGAATGAATATTGTGCTTGCCTTTGGTCTCTGTTTCTCTTCTGATCTAAGGCGTTAGTGATATAAATCCATCTGTTGCTTGATGGAAGAAAATGTAACTCTTGGAACCCTTTGCATATCATGTTTAATTGGCTTCAGTCTTCAAACAGCTTTACTTTAGATTACTTTTTATCAGATGGATAGTTTTTCTCTCATTTAATAACTCTGTTTCACATCACAAATGAGCAGAATCGCAAACTTGAACATTTTCATCTAAACAATAAAATAAAATTACATGATGTCCATCTATCATAATAAAATATACATTTTCAATGTTATAACCGGCTGAATCAAAGATAAAACATTATTACATTTAGATATTGGCAAGAACACTACAATACAGGACACAGTACACTATATTTAATAAAAAAGAATAATCAAAAATGCCTAAAATATATAATTTTAACCCTGTTTTAGTTTTAACAAACAAGGGAAAGTCGAACTTTCAGAAAACTTTGAAACACCACCAGTTACTCATGCAATTTTCACGGTGGTGGACGGACTCAGGCACAGACTGAGGTAGCACTCCTGTGCGCTATGTACACGTGAAGGGGGGGACGACACCAGGGTCCCGGGGATCAATAGGCCGGGGAAACACACTTCTTCATACTTGCTCCGCTCCTTGTCCAAACACTCCTCACACGAGCAACCCACTCACACTCACGGGGTCCAGGAGTCAAAACGGGCGGGTCCAGATAAACCTATAAACATAGACGAGGGTAAGTCGGCGGCAAGCACGGGAACAACTGATTCACAATGAAGCCAGGCAATACTGACGAGGGTTACTCAATATTCCAGCGACAAATAGCTCAGAGCCCCAGCCTTAAGAAGAGCCAGAGATCAACTGCAAATCACTCGAGATCAGCTGCAGGTGCGAGGGCCAAGGGCGGGAGCCCAATCAGAGCTCCGCCCAGGCAGACAGGTAGGAGAGAGAGAGAGAGAGAGAGAGAGAGAGAGAGAACACTTGTGGCCACACTGGGTTGGCCGGGGAGGCACAGGGACCATGACAGTAATAGAGAAACCATTTTGACATCGGTGCAAACTCTTTAAATAACATGTTTTCCTAAAGAGGACTGGTTTGAAATTTAATCCTCGTCCAATAACAGAACTAGAAATGAGATGTCCTATCATAATGTGCTGGTCAGGAAAGATAGTTGAGTGCAAAGTACACTTCGTGTTAGAAACGCTTATATAAGCAGTGTCCTCTTAATTTGTTGGGACCTTTATGAAAGTAAAAACATGATCACTCATTATAATCCAAACCAGACCTAGTGTGAGAATCATGTACAAATAAAATTCCAGCCTATTTCAGGTGTCATTGGGCAAGAGCTGACACATTTAGCAATATTTTAATATTATACAGTAAAAATGCCTTCCACAGCCTTTCTCCAAGTTTAAAATTTGTATTTATTTATATATTTCTATATTTTAGGATTTTTAATTTTTAAATTGTCAATAATCAAAAACTGTGTACTATCAGTTTAATTCATAATCTTGATACTCACACCACATACTGTGCTTGGTTCCAAGTCTCCTACGGGGAGTTTCCCATCTCCTTATCACTTTCACAGAGCTCAAGCAGGGGAGCTGGAAAATCTAATATTCCGCTTCATGGTTATGGAACAGACTTAGCCACTACTCATGGTTTAGCAGTTTTTAATTGCATCAGGGAAAACCATGCAATGTACATTTTGCTCCCTAACTCCAACCCATTGAGCGTAATGTATATATTAGTGTAGGCAGGTGGGGGAGTCTGTGCAGCCACAGCTGTCAGCATTACTGCAAGGTATGAGACACTGGTGGATCCCCACAGGCATAGAGATCCCATGCAAAGAGTTGCTTGCTTTACTGCATACCATCTCCTCTTTTCAGACTTGAGTTGCTATGATTTTAAGCTGAAACAATGAACAGATTTTAAATACAAATATGAGAACTCATTAACTGTTACATAATGATATATATATTTTTGTTGGAAATGTTTACATACTGTAATGACGTACAAAATTAGGTACCGTGTAAAAGCACCTAAAAGTTTTATTCCACTATCTGAACATGCATGCCTTTAAAAGGGTACATGTAAAAAATAAAGAAATAAAAAATTCAGCATATTCCAATTCAGTAACAGCTGTGCTCTCTTCACCACTTTACAGTAAAAGGTGAGCTAATGTGCACCCACACTTCTTGAAACAGCATTATGGCCCTCAAGAGGTTAGTGATCTTTTTTTTAAGATGGTTATCCATTTATATGCCTGGGTCAAGTACTACTTTGAATTTATTTCTAACCTCTGCTTAGAACAATTTACCCAGGTTGAGGGCACATTTAGATAGGGAAATGGGTCATATTAAAGCAACAAATAGGAGTTTTAGCATCAGTTGAATAGGGTTTTGTAAGTCATGTTCTGGAGTGGGCACACTTTGGGCTTCTCTTTCCCTAATTACATCATGAAGTCTCCACAAATGGGATTAAGAATTGCCACTAATGGGCAATACCTAGTATGTACTGCTACATAAATGAATCACCAACAGCTACATTAAGATACTAGGGATAAGGCATCCTGTATAAGGACTGCCTTTACAAGAATGACACCAAGCATAAAACAGCTGTTGGTCTGACATTTATAAATTGGCAGTCAACATGTGTGTAAATTATAGGAATGACCAGAAACAATTGTTAAAAGCTTACAGAACGTGTGTATTGAAGTCTTTCTTTTTTCACAGGGTTTTCACAGGTCCCAAATATTGAATAGCAGGGTGATAAACCATAGATGGCAAAAGCATTAAATAGTCAAGTATTAGTTTGTTTGTTTGTTTTTATGGGCGATTGCTCAGGGAACACAGACCTCATGATATCATATCATAAATGAGAT
>NW_005187634.1:643992-646532 GCF_000239375.1 Pundamilia nyererei | reverse complement strand
TATATATATATATATATATATATCATATCAAACCCCATGGATTAAGAATGGGATGTCACTCAAGTTCATATGCATGTGATGGCACACGGA
Source organism: Pundamilia nyererei (assembly GCF_000239375.1). NCBI lineage: Eukaryota > Metazoa > Chordata > Actinopteri > Cichliformes > Cichlidae > Pundamilia > Pundamilia nyererei. Next base: position 646,442 of record NW_005187634.1, on the reverse strand, counting down.
CAAATACTTTTGGCAATATAGTGTCGTTTTAGGATTCACCAGAAGATCACTTTTGGACATCACTATCAGTGTTGTTGAAGAAATATTTTGTTTATGATTGCAGTATTCTTTACATTTCCAGCCAGTACGAGCTGACAGCTGTACATCTCAAAATGTAAAAGCAAGTGAGCATATACTGAGAGTATATATTATTTTGAGTAATAAGCCTTTTCTAAACATAAACAGATTAAATTTTTCTTCTGTGCCATTTCAGTCACTGGAAACACTAATGGAATTAAGGCCAAACGTTTTTTTTTTTAATGTAAAATGTAATTTTGGCATCATGGCTGTATTGTTTCTAAGCACTGTTTCTTTTCTTTGTTGAACTCTTATATTTATTTAAAAAAAATCTCTCTTTGTGGCTTTTTGTGGTCTGCATAGGTGTTCTATGTGTGTGCTTGTGAAATAAGATTTTGAAAGGCTCATCTGTGTAAAACTTTAAACAAATGCATAATTACAACAGCGTCATAGAACACTCGGCCTACTCTAAATTACTCTAAAATAGGAGTCATCAATCATGCTCATTCAGGACACTGTCTTTAAAACCTGGTTGAGCTTGTCTTAGCATCATAGTGGAAAAATGTTATTAGATCTGTTCAATCGACTTTTGCCTCCACTACTCTTGCATAAGAAATTGTACATTTTGTTTATATAATTTTTTGTGACAACTCATTTTGCCTTGTGTACTTTGTCTGCATATAGTTTGAACACTGCATTTTTTTACTTATTACATTTAAGCACTCTGAGCTAATTCAACAATTTTGCGACAATTTTGGCAACAGCTCAGAATATGTATCCATGAAAACTACAGAAAATCAAAATCCTTACAGTATTTTACAAGTCTTGTGTAAATTGTGTATTTGTATTGCTAGAGCAATAATAGTGGTTGTCAGAGTTTTACATAATAGCATTCATTTATTTGCATGTAATTGGTAAAGGCTGAAATATAATTTCTTTATGCAACACACATGTGAATGTTAAAATATGAATTTGTATAAATGCAAATGCCACAATGGTGTTACTTATCCCATAAATGTTCCTGAGCTGGTTTAACCACTGAAATATTTAAATGGCATTGAGGCAAATGCAGACATATTATACCGTTAAGATATCAGGACAGTTTTATCCACAGGGAAATTAGTGTTTATTATCCAACTGGGGTCATAGAAATATATAAAACTGTGCCCTCTTATGGCTAGGATTAAAGAAAAAAACGAATAAACAAACAAACAAAATAACATGTTAAGGGTGTTTAAGAAATAAAACAACAATGTAAGCTAATTTTTAAAGTTTTCAAGTTAAGGTACTAGTAATAGAAACTGAGTTTATTTCAGACTTTTATAGCTTCATCTAGCATCTATCGTAGGAAATCGCTAATGAGAAATGGAAAAGAAATGTTTGATAAGCTAAAAATAAGGGGAAAGGCTTAAGCTGAATTTTGAAATTTTGCGTAAATCTATTTGAGATTAACTGTTAACATTACAGTGACTCAAAGGGTTACTTCACCGATAGTAAAGAATTCATATTGTTTTATCCCTGGACTGTCCAATTTCAAACAGTGCTTTCAACATTCTTGCATAAATGCGATGTAAATTTCCGGCACTTTGTTCTACTGTTTTACTTGAGTCTCACTGCCCTCATAGTATGCAGATGTTTTTAATGAAAAGCTCTAAATTACACTAGCGTATAAAATACAATGCCAGACACAGAAACTGTAAGCGCCTTGTGTTATACAACATTTAGTTGCAGTTATTTACCTGACAGAGCTGATGGAGAGAAAACAAAGTCAAACTGCATATATACATATATATACACATATAAATTATGGTTGCCAGAGAAATGAAAAACAAAGTGCTTAAATTCCTCTGTATCTTCTGAATGTGTACAAGGTAACCTAAAATGCCAATGCTGAGTTTGTAGCATGTTTCTCCTATTCCAAAGTGGATTTACATTAAAATATGTGTTCTAGGACTTGGTGAAATCATTATCGAGTCCATTTACAAATACAAATTCACAGCAGATGTCGGTAAACCAATCAGTAAAAGAATACACTATGAATATACTAAAAATTATTGGAGTCCATCATTCTTGTTCACACACACAATGAAGCTTTTAGTAGTTCGGTTTTGTTCATCTTCTTTTGGAATTAAGCTGTATCCTTTTAGGCCTGTTTGGTTGAGTGGGTTGTCATTGTATGAGTAATCACTTTTGTTAATGTTCTGCTATTGACCTGGTGAATGCAAAGAGGGACGCTGTTCTTTGTGTAATTTGAAATGAATAGGCTGGCTGCAATAGCATTACTCATCGTCATCTGTAATATTAAAAAAAATGTCTGGAAATTTGGCTTGAGATAGTAAAAATGTATATATCATATTAAAGTTTAGAGCCTCATTGCATATTTTCTAAAGAGC
>NW_005187634.1:625050-643953 GCF_000239375.1 Pundamilia nyererei | reverse complement strand
TTGATAAGCTGGTAGCTGTCTTTTTTGATAGATAGATAGAACATGCAAATATAATTGAAATAACAAGAAAAAAAAACCTTAATAATCATCACGTTTTCATGTATACATCTATATCTACAGAATGTGTGTGCTCGAAAAGGAGTAGGATGAAGTTTACACTTTTCCTGTTCCTACCCCCTTATTTCAAATTTCATTGCTTACAAATCCATATCCAGAATTCAACATTATTTGATCCATATATGTTTGACTATGTACAAGTCTAACACATTGAACATACTCAAATAAAACAATTTTCGGCACGTAAACCCAAACAACAACAAACTACATTTTTACATAAACTAATCATCCTGTGTTTAACACCCGCTTAATCTCTGAGCTTATTTTATATCTATGTGACAAACACCTTAATGAACACTTAAGCTTAGGTTACTCTGGCCTCGATCTATAAAAAATGAGGACACTATGAGACAACTCAGTCACTGAGAGGAAAACTTCCTATATTCATGCAATTTATTATTTTTGAACAATCGTGTGAATTTTTGTATTGATGTACTTTTCTTGATTTCATCTGTACAGGTGTTCCACACACTAACTGTAATGCTGTGATAGTTTACATTTAATTTGATATTATATTTAATTTGATGAAATTAATTTTAAATTAAATTTTCTTCTTTATTTAAGTAATAAACAGCATGCTTCTCCATCATGCCAAGTCAGACATTTATACATTTAAACCAAACCAAGACACAAATGCAAGACTGCAGCGCTCAATGTGATCATTCATTTTTAAGCTTGACTTTTGTTTATGTTTCAAAGGAAGTGGGACTAGTTTGTCCATCTTTTGTAAATTTGATTGGTTTTTGGCCAACCTTTTCTAACAGAATTTGGTGGGGTGGGGAAAACATGCTTTACGGTTTCATAAACTGACGGAGCTGAAGACTGAAAGATTACAGCAAGTGAAAGAAAAACAGTGGTGAATTAAGCGGATTTCTCTCAGCTTCATGACGTGATTTACTTTGTTGAAGATAATCTGTTTTTTTTTTTTTCCTTAGGCCGCTGTTTTTTAAAACATTTAATAGTTGAACAAAAGAGAATTCACACACCATTGCTTGAGTTGATGATTTAACACTTTGGATGCCTTCCCATTTAACACAAATACAATAAATACAAATACAAGGGTAATAAAATAAATGTTTGCTACTGTTAGATACTGTATCTGACATACAGAAAATTTAGCAAATTAATAGTTTGGTCTTTTTTGGTCATAACCAAATAAGATGAATAACAAATAAAGAGCTCTTTTATTTTTATTGCTGTTTTTTTGGGGGGGTTCACATATTTTGTATTACTTATTTCAAAGTTAAATATAAATCAGTATCTTTTCAAGTGGTCATAGGACCGTGTTTAAATCTGTCATTTGCTTGAGGAAAAAGGATTCTAAAATCTATCATATTTGAAACCAGCTTAATGAAGGGGACTAATTGATCAAAACAATATCATAATTATAATCACGGCGTTGATCTGGGCTCATTACCCATTCTAGATGCAGAAATTTTGTTCAATTTAGTGGATGCTGACAGAGCCACGCTTTCCCTTTCCAGACTGCTAATTTCTTGGTGCCACGTGTACATCATTTGTCTTGGACCAAAATCTATTCTGAATAGAAGGCTTTCATTAAGTCATCCAATAATGAGCCTGTTTGTCAAGTAGAAATGCCATGAGTGCTGATGGCAGTCATTCAAGGGCACATTTTCCATGCATTGTCAATTGTGTTGCTGTGTTCACCCAATAGTAAAGGAAAAAAAATCCAATAACCGTTTCCCTGTAGAATATTGCATCAAATTTTTAAAAATAGCATGCTATTAAAATTGCTAATGTGTAGCTAAAATTGTATGAAGTGAATGCAGTTTACAGTGTATCCAGTATGTATTTGTGGCTTTTTTGTGTTTATTCTTACTTATTTCTTACTTATTTCTACATTTTCTTTTCGTGTTGCTAATGCATCTCTTTTCTTGCCTTTGTTAAAGCCACAATATACATATTTAATTGACCCCTCAGGTCTGCTCACATGTAAACAGTCAATTCACACTGTGATGGGGTTTTACCCTGTCTGATCAATTCGCCAATCCCAGCAGGGCTTGTCTGTCAGCAGGTTATCTTGTAACAGTGATAACACAGCTCTGATTTTCTTTTTCTGTAATGGAAAGGTGAAGAACTAATTAGCTCATTGGGCTGTTAAATTTCTGCAAGAAAAGGTGTTAAAGACAGATCCTGCTGATGGAAGCCATGTAAGTGTTCAAACCACATGCTGCACAAGGACAAAAAGACCATGGAGTCAGTAATTAAGAAATAGCTTGAAGTAATTTCTCAAAAAATTTTAACTGTTAGAATATTCCTCTTTCACTTAATCTCCTCTTTTTGTCCTGAATATTAAGTATGTAATTCCTTTTACAACTGATTTGGAACTACATCAGTGTCTTTGTCCTCTTTTGCTTTTGCTGTAAAATGATCAGCCACAACATTAAAATCGCTTTCAGGTGAAGTGAATATCACTGATTATCTCATTACAATGTCATCTGTTAAGGTGTAGAATATATTAGAAAGCAATCTGATATATTTAAAGCATGGAAATAAGAAAGTATCAGGATCTAAGTGACAATGTCGGACTTGTGATGGTTAGACAAGTCATAGCAACTCTAAAACAGCCGCAATTTTACAGTGGTAGAGCCCGAAAAGGTACTCTATATGTGCCCAAGGCTAACTCATTTGCAGGAGGAGCCAAGAGTCGGTCTGATGAATAACCCACAATGTGCCCTAGGTGTGTTTTTCATTTATCAGGAGAAGAGGACAAAATGCACTATGACTTCTATCTGGTATATGACCTTTCTAAATATTATTCCAGACCATCTATACCCCTTCGTGAAAAGACTAATCTCTGATCACACTGGCCTTTTCAAGACCAGTTTAAGAAACATGTCAGATAATTTAAGGTGTTGACATGGCCTCTAAATTCAGTTCTCAGGTGTTCGAAAAGAAGGTCAGAACTACGGACACCCCACCTCATGATTTAAAGTACTTAAAGGAGCTGCTGCTAACATCTGGTACCTGATAAAATACAAAAGCTCTATAAGTATTCTGGAACGCAAACAGGTTTGTTTGCATGAATAAGGCGACTTACAGAATATTAGGCAGATGCTTTTAGCATTGTAGCTGATCCATGTATACAACCACTGGTGTAGAAACTGATGAAGAACCTTGTTTCCCAACCATCACACTAACCACACCCCTGGGCAGGTGAATGCATATCTGACATATTACATTGAGTCTGTGCAACAGTCTCTACTGCATCATGAGCCAATGTAATATATTATGCCTCTTAAACACAGGGGAGACAGCAAGTAGAGACGTGATGTGCATGCAGCTGAAGTTTGCAACAGAGAATGTCCTGAATTATTTAATACCAAACAAGGTTTGGGTGAGCACAGAGGATAACAGTTCATTTAGGTAATGCATGGTGAAAGCACTGTCAAAATTTCCCCAGATACATTCTTAACACTTCCAAAGGAAGAGAAATATACTGTAAAACCACATTGTGTACTCTTACGAAATATTGCCCGAAGCATTAATTGTAATGAGTTAGAAGTCCTGAAACGGCCTAGTTTTAGAATAACAAGGTGTTATTTTTCTTCTATATTTAAATGTAACAATACAGAATCTTGAACTCTTCCATGACAAAAAGTTGAGCTTATTAGTGAAGTTTTAATATAAATATTTGCAATAATTCTACTTTTATTTTGGAAATGGACTACAGAGTAATAGTAGTGGTGAATCTCTCATATGTGCTTAAGCCTTAAAAATCAATTTAGTACCATCCCTACACCATATATGTGCAGCTGGACATCACTAACTAAAATAAATGATATTTTGTGTCTCAGGCTTAGCTGGCTCAGCTAGCCATGCTTTGCACCGTAAATAAACTGCAAGGTGCAATACATCTCAGACCAAGATGTATTTCCTGCATGTACAGCACAATCCTAATCTATCTTCATACTCAATCATAATATGAGCACTGTGGAGTTCTTTTATAGTACCGTATAAAAGAGAGTGAAATAAGTGAGAGTGCTTAGTGTATGTGTCTGTATTATTGGTGTGCCTGTTGGTTTTTGAGTGACAGCGGGCGCCATTGCCCGCTGGAGATGTTGCTTTATGTGTTTTTTGCATCTCTGCCTTTCATATGGAAGTGCAGTTCTACCCAGTGTGTGTGCAGTGTTGTCTCAGCTTAATGTGTGCTCCCAGTGTTACCACATCTTCAGCCCATTCTGTAAAACACCGGGGGCTGCACAAAGTCATTTTCTGATGCTTATGGTACAAATTTGCAAGCGTGAGCATATTGTATTGCTTCATGAGATAGAAGTCAACCCGCATTTTCCAAGTGTCAGTAAAATAATTCAACTCATTAGGCTACCAACTCTTATCAGTTGTTTATGGGATCACAAGAACTAGAACTTTATTGGCGGGTGATTCCCTCAGGCACTCCCTGCCTTTTTATCAGGGTCTGTATCTCTGTATCTTGTGTTAAGATTACTGTCATCAAGGAGCCCTTTCTCATCTCCATCCACACTAGTTATCACTGTCCCTATTAACACAGAGCACCAGTGAAAGAAGCCAGCAGCCTCTAAGTGATCTTATCAAGGTCATCCCCTGGATAGCGCTGAGGAAAATAAAACAGATAAGAGATCTTCCATAACTTAATTAGCTTTTTATCACACAATGCAATTACAAAATTGTCAAGCAGCTGGTATAAGAGGCTGGGAACACTTTGAAGGAACTAACAATAACAAAGTGGTCAATGCCACTGGGAGAGCGATGGCCCTTTTCGTCTCCTCAGCTAAAGGCTGTAACTCAGTACAGAGGGTAAATCAGATGGAGCAATGTGGTTTATTTAGCATCCATTGAGTAATGGTAGCCCAATGCAGAACATACCATTCTGAGGCCAGAGCACCCACTGAGATGCTGATAAGAGAGATTAATGGTGTTGTCTGAGTGGCTGGCACACGATCAGTGCTTGAGCAACCCAAATCTGACTGCTATCTAAAGCATCTGTATCCCTGCGAAGCATTGAGCTGGATGAGGCAAAAGGACAAGATGTCACATGAATAAATAAAGCGACAAGACTAGGGGGTAAAACAGCCCATTGCCTGTACATTCTGGTCAATGCACAAAACCTGCATTAAGGCAACACATGAGCAAGTGACAGCGAGATGGAGAGAAGGGAAAAGGAATAGGTATAAATGTATAAATAAATCAAAAGGTTAAGCAGAGAAAACAGAGAGTTTGAATTGCAGTCACACTGAATATGGAAATCTTTTTGTAAGTGTGCTCAAAATTTGCATGGAAATTGCATTTTGGTCCCTTGCTCTTTTGTGTGTGTTTCTGTGTGTATATGGCAGGCAGGGTGGAGGTCTATTATCCCTTTTGTAATCTCACCACTGCAAAGAATCACACACTATGTTCTGGATGTGATCAGCTTTTTCTCACACAGAAGTTATAGTTGGAAGTTATACCAAGTGCATTCATTTCATTCGCAAAAGTATGATCAAATTCTTTTGTTTGCAGAGAAAAAAGTGTCTTGGTGGTCTTATATGTCATGTCCGGTTACACTGCAAGAGCTAAAATTGACTTTTAAAGAAATATGGAATAAAATATACATCGCTTTTTTGGTAGTTATGTTTGCACAAATGCTATAAAGTATCTTTTTAAGTTTAAGTGGCTGAGTTGGGGGTGGGACTCTCAGCACTGCTGGTCCTTGTTTCATCCCACTGTCTTTCTTTGGTGGTGGCAAATGTCTATGAAATACTGTTATTTTTCACACTGCATAAAACTTGCAATTTCCTTGTGGCTAAAAGCAAACACTGAGCACTGGGAAGAGATGACATGAAAGCCATTTTCTTTCCCAGCAACAATCGGTTTGAAAATGTCAACTAAACTTATAAGATTTCATTACTGGACTGCAATTACGATACTCTGCATAAACAGTGTCCTAAAATAATCCTACACAGAATGTTTCAGTGTATTACGGTAACATTAGTTTTTTATTTGTTTATTTATTTACTGTTTCTTCATCCATCCATCTATTCTCTTCTATGCTTTTCAGGGTCACAGGTTGCTGGAGCTTATCCCTGCTCTCATAGGGCAAGAGGCGGGATACACCCTGGACATGTCGCCAGTCTGTCATAGGGATAACACATAGAGACAGACAACCATTTGCAATCTCATTCACACCTGTGGGCAATTTAGAATTATCAATTAACCTAACCCCAATAACTGTTTCTCCTAGTCTTTAATTATGCATATACTATTATTTAGATTTAACTGTATAAAACCATTAACATTATCTGAAAATCCATTCCTAACAAATGCTTAGCCTGCCATGTAGGGCTGTTCAATAAAACTATATATATCGGATGACGATGTAAAAATGTCTATCGTTTCATTTTACGCTATCGTTTGTTTCGTGGTGTCGCAAAATAAACTGTTTACGGCAATATTCTTTTATTGTTTTGATGGTGACTGTAGTGGTTATATTAATTTCTTAAAGTTCTCTCTTTCTCTTATATTTAATATAACCACACTAAGGACAGACAAGCGCCTGTTTTTATGTGTTGTCGTTAGCAACAACGATGGTAAAACCAACGCGTGTCCGCTTGTTTATTTTCCACATAAACCTTTCACAATAAAGCTCAGGATCCTGTTGAGACTTTTCAAAATAAACTGAATCACATGAAAGAGTATGCAGAGTATTGACGGATGAGAAGCAAAAAAAGAGTTGTCAGGTGCTAAAAAAATAAACCTTAGACTCAAATGTTAGAACAGGCTGTTCCCCGCAGCACGCAGTGTAATAAATACTCACAAAGAAAACGGCGGCCGTTACAACTTATGTCTATAAATGTATAGTTTCATGTATCAGTTAAAACACTGGACTCCAGCTACATGACGCCCAGCTGGAAACACTTCATGCAAGTCGAGCTGCCCGAGATTCACAGAATTTACAGAAAATGTTACATTTTTGTGATTTATATCGTTATCGGGACGATAGATGTTTTATATCGGGATATGAGATTTTGGTCATATCGCGAAGCCCTACTGCCATGTATACCTTTTATACTCTGGCAAGTGAACAGACCAACAGGTTGACTGGTACCCAGTGGACCATGCATGTTAAAACATTACATCATTGTGAAACAGTTTCAGGGAACACATACTCACCATAAATAGTTTTTAGCATGTTGTGACCATGTTAAGAGAAATAATATAAAGTAACATATTACTAACACTTCAAATTGTATTTTAATTGTAAATTAAATTTAGACAATAACCTAGACCAGCGGTCCCCAACCTTTTTGGCGCCACGGACCGGTTTATTTTCACGGACCGGCCTTTAAGGTGTCGCGGATAAATACAACAAAATAAAACTAGTACCGGTACCGAAAAAAAAGAAGATTCATTCATAACACACGTGAAAAGACCAAGGAAAACCGAGTTAACGATAAAAACGATAACAAAATAACGCTGAAAACCAATAAAAACCCTGAAAACCATACATTTCACACCTGAGCCTCAACTCTCGCGGCCCGGTACCAAACGACTCACGGACCGGTACACAGCAAAATCGCCAGTGTTAAATTAACACTAGAGAGTGTCTATAATGGTCCATTCCTCTGAGTGTTAAATACAACACTGTTGAGTATTAAATTAACGCTTTTGACAGTGTTATATGTTTAAAAGTAACCTAGTCAGTTTTGAAGATTAACAAAGACTAACACTGAGCAGTGCTGATTTTCTAACATTGGAAAATAACTCAAAATGTTAGAAATATTCCAGTGTTAGAAAATCAGCACTGCTCAGTGTTAGTCTGCAGCTCTTAAAAATGCTAAGACAAACCACAAAAACAAAGCCATAGGCATCTGTAATCCTATGTATATGCTGCAATTTATTTTCTTAATTTGAGGTTTTCATATAGTTGACGTTAAACCAACTAAGTATTAAATCGAACCTGCCCTGAGCTCTACAATCCATAATACTGCATTTTGTAGAATTTAAAGCTTAAACTACTTACATGTTGTTTTATGTAAAGTTGTAGCTTGTTCGCTTAAAGGGAAACAAGTAAAAGTGGCTTTATTTACTAAGTGAAACTGAGCAAATTACTGTGGCTCTTCGTAGTAAAGGCCTTTCTTGTTTCTGGCATTATCTTTAATCTGAATCCTGCTACTGCTATAACTGAAGTTCTAGGTGTGCTGATAACAGAATGTCCAACTGCCACTAGTAAGAGGATGGGCTTTGTCTCTGATTGATCTTCAATAAGGAGACCTCCAATGTGCCTTTGGCACTCTGTGAATGTTCTTCATTGATCACATCCCAATGATAACAATGCATTTTCTTTAGTACTATAGCTTCCAGTAGATGTGATGGGGTGTAGATTAAATGTACATTAAAAGCTTAGCCATTTTGTGGAAAGTATGCATGTGACAGAGAAGCAGATCATTCAAAGCCAGAAAGCCGAATACTATTGATCTAAGGAAAGTCTAGATTTCCTTTTTTCCAATGGATAAGATCTGTGCTGGATCAAGGACGGCCCTGTTTTGTTTAAATAAAAATTGCTTGCTTAATACACTTGACCCAGTGAATGACTTCATTGTTTCCAACGGTGTTTAAATTATTTCTGCCATGTTTTAAGCATACAATGAATGGTAGCCAAATCTGTACCATATTTATCCATCTCTTCCATGCTCTGTGCATCCATTGAGAGGCACTGATTACCCTGATGCATTATTCATAGTCAGTGGGTCTTGGTTGACTGTGTAAAGAAATAGGGTATAATTTAAAGGGCGGGGAACAGAGGCTTGGCCTGTCTTGGAGTGCAGCCTAAGGAGCACGTTGAGATGAAACCACCCTTTTTGTAATCTGCCTGGCATTTATCAGCAGGATTGCTCTAATGGGGATGTCATTGGAGGAGGAGAGGAACCGTCTCACTGGGCTTCAGAAGAGGACCCATGATGGAGATGGAGAGCCGTGTAAAGATTAGCCATATCTCCAAATGAGACCTCCAGTCATATTAGAAAAGGGAAATTGTGTTTCTTAATCTGTGTCCTATTTATCATATTACAATAATGGCTACATCCAGGCCACAGAGTATAGTGGGGTGTTGGCCCCACTTACTAACTGATATAGGATCAGTCATCACGTTTCCAATCGCTCACAGTTGGCACACCACTGGTAAGTGCAGGGTAATGATGTCAACAAATTGATTTGTGCTTGTAGTGTGAGCACAATAAACACTAGTTGGTTATAAAAGGTTTTGTGAGCATTTCTACGTGCTGATAATGGGGTACTGCAGTGACCTCTAAATCAGGATGTTTTTACTGGTTTTCATTCAAACAGAATTTAAAGGCTCAATTCCGCAGGCTTTTTGGATTATGGTGACAGCTATTAATATATTGTCCCTATTTCTACTCCTCACCATGTATATTGAAGTGTTAGAATTTGTCACTTGTCCATTTACTGTTGTCTTTGTATTACCTAGGCCTTTACTCATGAAAAGTACTGTATGTATTAGGCTACAGTTCTACATACCAACACACATTCACATCCTAATGAAGACACTTACACAGTCTCTCTTTTCATTTGTACATATGAACACAAAGCAAAGATGAAAACCAGCCAAAGCGATTGCTACAGTGGTTGTACTAAATCTATTGAATCTTTTGAATAATAGAATTCAATTTTTTTTGCCTATGCTGTTTTTTTTTTTAAAACTTAAAAAAAACAAAAGACCACAAAAGACCTAATAATAACACAAATGATTATTATTATTAGTACTAATAACACAATTAGTATTCAGTTTAATGATGTGTTTTCAGTTTTGTAGCACATTCAGGCCTTCACTGCTTATATGCACAATCTTAGCCAGTTTTACATCTGTTTGTAGAAAATAATTAGATAAGAAAATATTAGTGAAACACAGATTTGTTCATTTAATGTTTATTTGCACATGTGGACTTCCAAAAATCTTCTGTGCAAGAAGTTATCATTTACATTATATAGTTATAACATATTATTATTAGATTTGCATCAAAACCTCCAAACAAGTTTCCTTCCCCATCATATCATGTAGTACAGTACAGTATAAGGGAACTGCTGCCAGACAGCAGCTTGTCAGTGATTAGTCTGGGAACCGGTCTAGCCAGTGATGTCTAGGCCAAGAAATCTGTGTTGTTTATGAATAAAACCATCATTGGACAATAGCTGATGATTTCCAATGCATTTCAGCGAATGCAGTCCCTGTCTTTTTTTTTCTCCACATAGGCTATTTAACTCTATGCAACCAAATCCTATAAAACGTTATATGTCAGTAGCACCACAAAGCTCCTCATATGCACACATGACATGGGCATATCTTGCCTCTCAGTCAAGGCTTAGTTACAACTCTGGACTAATAGAAAATGCAACATCGTGAAATAACAGTGGCTATAGTTCACTATTGATTTTAAAGTGCTTATTACTTTGATGCTAGGCAATATTAATATGCATCTCTGATTTACTAACAATCAAGGGTTAAGCCATAATGTCTAAATAAAGAAGTCAGTGTTAATTTAATGTTATCATATACTTTTTGTATCTAACAATTTTATGTAGAAAACAATTTATCATTTACATGTTGTATGTGTTTTGCATTTATATTTTTTTACTATTTAACAAATCCAAAACAGTAAAATCAGGTTAAATGTACCGGTAGCCCAACTTTGCAACTTAGATTTTTGCAGAATAAAGCTTTTTATGTTTTATTCCATGCATCCCACAGAGCTTACTTCCTCCATGTGGTGTTCTGTGAATTGCTATATAATATTTGTGACACTCGGTGAAGCACCCTGCTGTTGTCCTGCGTATGACCCCCGGTACCCATCTGTCACAGCATCTCACCTATCCATTCACTCCTCTGTTCCCCCTGGCTTCTTTGGATCACAGCCAACAGACTCAGATTGCTGTCTTTTACTCCAGTCATAAGGAAATCGAGACTTCAACAAAGGATGTTGCTCCAGTTCTTGTACCCCGGGGTCTAATTTAGGATAAAAGAGTGGTAAATGCCATTTACATATGTTTAATAAAGTATGAAAATATCTGGGGATTACATTACGTGTTTAGAATCACTGTGTGTTCGCCGAAGAACATCTGTAATTCAAGTTTACATGGTTCATTAATCAATTAGTATGTCAACATTGCTGGTTTTGTTTATTTTTTTGTTTTTTGCTAACAAATCCATATATTTATATATATCTTTTTTTTGCATTCTCTCTAGTATATTAGTATATGGTGGAGGTTTTTTTAAATTTCTTTTCTTACTAAAAACTTGGCAAACGGTAAAACAGATTTGTAGTGCTCAGCAGTATGAAACAGAGAAAGATTATGAAGTTATGTTGCGGTACAAAGCCTGACAATTGTTTCTCAGGTCAGCCAACCTGACCTAAGAATCAATTCCTTAACTACGCTTTTCTGCCACCTGAAGCATAGAAAATGGTATCTTAAGAAAGAAACACAGGCGTGTGATATAAACGCTTGCTCACAAAAAACCCAGCTGTTTGCTAAATCATCTGTTGAAGAAACTATAGTGCCAAAACTCATTTTAAATACCTTGTGTTAATGCCTCTCATATTTAATCGCTCACTGAACAGATGTTGGGTTCTTTAATTAAGTAACCTCTGAGTTTTGTTACCTCCCAGTAAGTGCTAATGCAATCTGCTTCACAAACCTGTAACTAGAATTGCTGAACATCCTATTTTCCACGTTGCTGAGCTGATTCTAATGATCACCTGATAATGGCCTATAACAGTAATAAGTTCTGAGGTGGTAAAGCCAGCAGTCAACAGGTTTAATCCAACCTGAAATGCTGAACTTTATTGTCTAACTTAAAACATATTAATCATATAGTCAGGAAACTTTACATTATTCAGCTGATGCTGTGAGATAAAGGTTTGATTTCTATTCCAATGAATTTTCTAAAGTTTAGGATACTAAATTAATTCAAAGTACCTAATTAGTGGACCAATAGTGACTATTGTCTCCTGAAGGGCCATAGCCAGAGGCAAATGTTTCAAAAGTTTTTTCTTTTTTTTTCTTTTTACAAAACAACTTGAGGTAATAGCATTTCTCTAGCATTTTAAGTTTGGGCAAAGTAGCAGTGACAGCCCCTGTGGTCCGTGACATTGTTTGCAGGGTTTAATTAAGTCACAGCCACTCTTGATGGAGTTAGTTAAAGTCATGAGCTCCTGTTGACTTTGGAATGGTTGAGTAAAGCACATTCATGTTGTTGCTTTGATTGTTTGTAATCATTAAAGGATCCGGAGAAGTTAAAGGAAGGGTACAGTGGATCCAGTGTTATACCAAAAAGACAATAGCTATCTGTAGAAGGTCTGAATAAATCTGCTGGATTACTTAAGCTGTATCCCATCCTGAGTTATGGAAGTTCAACCTGCATAGTATTAAACCCAAACAGTGCATCAAAAGAGAAAATCACGCTTAAGATAAGATTTGTGTAAAGAAAGCCATTAAAAAGTTGTAACATTTTAAAAGGTGTTTTTTTTTCAATCCATCTCCTCAGTGAGCACACATTTCCTCAGGGCTTCTGTATTTCTGGCATTGGGACTGATCAAACAAGACATTACATTTAGCAATTTTGATGCATGGAAACTAATAAGATGATTACTGTGTATTAGATACAACTTTAATTCTTATTCCTTTTTTTAAAAAATTGGCAAATATGATACATTGAAAATTCATGGGTGGTCATTACGACCTTATTTCTTCTACTGCTAATCTGTTTAAACACACACACACACACACACACACACACACACACACACACACACACACACACACACACACACTCACAAAGACGAAAGTAAATTCTGCACAGCAAATGGGAAATTGTCATAAAGCTTGTTAATTGTATGCAATTTTCAGTTTTTACTAATTTACATCTGTTTAACATTTTAAAAAATGCCGTGAACTGCCAAGCTAAAATGATCTATCATAGCAAGAAATTAACATGAAGCACACTGGTCCAAAATATTTACCTATCATTAAAAAAACAAAAACAAAAAACACATTAACCTCCTAGGACCTGGCGTCCACATATGTGGACATCACATTTTGGGATGTCTAGACCAAAATACTTAATTTTTCTCTACAAGGGCCTGATATCCACTATGAGGGCATTATGCTGTCACTGTTCTATCAAAATGTAAAACCAGTGTCCTCATATGTGGATCTCATTTGTCTCAGAAACAAACATTCGATTTAAAAAAATCTGGTAATTCTTTGTTTTTATATTCATCAGGTCCCAATCAACCTAAATAGCAAAGAAAAATTTTAAATGCATGCCATGAAAGAGTTCAGGTCTTAGGAGGTTAAATTTAACAACCCCCAAAAATGTCATTTTATTATTATAAATTCATTTAATCGGATTTAAAAAAAAAAGTAACTAAATAAGTCTTTAACATCTGTGTAATTATTGTATTTCATCCAATTCATTTTTGCTGAGAGCCAAAAGGAAATCAGAAGGCTCTGTGGGAGGAAGTCTTTGACACACATTCTCTCAGTAGGCTCCATTAAAGAATGTTCATGATTCATAGGCCCTAAATCAGTTTTAAAGTTTTAGGAAGCCCAGTGGCAGTCTCTTGATATTTCATATAATCAGATGACAGCAGTCTCTTCAGGACCACAGAATTGGGCAAACACGAAGTCTAAACCTGTGAGCCCTGTCTTAGAAGGCTGGTAAGCCACATGGAATCCTCTTACACAGCACCACAAACATACAAGAAGACTGCCACTTACCCATGCAGATTTGTCCCGATAATTTTAACGATGGCTACATCTACAGACACAAGAGTTTGGGCACTAACTTATTAATACTAAAAACACTTTTCTTAGGATTGACAACAAAAAAGATCTTTACCAAAAACATGATATAGAGAGGTTGGAATAAGTGTGTAATACCTAAAAAGAAAAATTCTGACTCAAGCTAAAAACAACTGAAACAACTTTATATCCTGAAATGTGACAGTGTATAGGGGTAAAATAAAACGTCAGAGTACAGTGGTGAGAATGAACACCATTCTGCTTTTCTCATCCTCTCCCAGTATCTCTCCATGCCACGGTAAAGCTGAGGTCAGTTTGGCTTCATTTGCAGCACAAGCTCTTAATCCCTGGACTCTCCAGTGTAGAAAGGGACATGAGGAGCATATGGAGGGCCTCTGATCCTTATTAGTACACGGCACAGACTGCCAGAAAAATTCAGGTAATTTTAGAAACGAGGACTTCTTATAAGCCTTGGTAGTTTTATCATTATTTATCCTCCCATTATGACCAATCTGCAGAGGTGCAAATCCTCTACTTTCTTTTGTAAAAACCTCTTTTTGTGAACATTTTGTCAGATTTAAGGTTTAAATGGGAGATAAGAAATAAATATATGTTACATTTTTTTTCCTAATAATACAAAGTCAGCAATAAGCTGTGCAAATTTAACCAAATTGTTTTGATAATTCTTGTGTGTATGTCTTCTGCAGAAATGCCCTATTTTACACTCACTGCTCATTCATGTCTTAGAGCTGCCCACCAAGACCACAGTCTTTGACTGCAGGTCTCTAAATAGCTCCACTTAAGCCGTTGGGGTAAGAAAGAAAGGATTATTCATTCACTTTCAAAGCCAAGATTTTAATGCTGGTGCAGATTTTTGACCCAGCAACCTCCCAATAACACATTTACTTCCATCCATTTCAGTTTGGTCCATGATTTGACTTTTTCGGGCATATAATGACATAGCTGTAAAAATCTGAAACAAGAGACTATCCAGCTTAGTGAGGCATTCTCCCAAATCACAAATTACTCCATCATCTGGAATAAATCCTTCCACTCTGTCTGAGTGAATAGTACGCAGTAGTCCAAACACCACTACTCTCTGTGCATACTGGCAGCATTGGATGTTTAGCTATTAACATTTGTCTCAAGCTGTCAGTGTTTGAAACGTAACTTCATTGCACTACTGCAAACAATGAAGATATGATTTACCATGCTGGATAAATACGCCGTGCCCGTAACACAAAATCGGATCTTCATACAATAAGATCAAATCACATCAAATAAATTATGAACGTAATTAAAAAGTGTTCCCAACTAAAACTACTCCTAACTGATTAAACTTATAAATGATCAGCATCTCAGAATTGTATTTTAAAAACAAAACACTAAATATTAATTATCCAATATAGCATGTTTTAAGGCCCCAGATTTGTTTCTATACATAATTAAGTGGATTCATTCAGTGAGTCACACATCTTCTGGGTAGACATAAATCAAATGGCAGACCGTCCATTTATCAAACTGCCTATCAAAAAACACACTAAATGATAGCAACTACTCTAAAAGCACACTGAAAATGTAACAAATTTTTTGTAAATATATTCAATACACCTTCTGTTAAAAATGAATGGAGGTTAACCGTTCAGACAGAGTTTTATATCTTAGTATCTTAGTGTCATTTATGAATGACTTTCCATCTAGAGTCAGTATCAAGTTGAGATTAATTTGTTAAAGAATTTAACTGTTGCTAAGGTAGTGGCATTCCCATTAAACTAAGATGTATTCAATTCAATTCAGTTTTATTTATAAAGCGCCAAATCACAACAACAGTCAGCTCAAGGCGCTTTATATTGTAAGGTATAGACCCTACAGTAATACATACAGAGAAATACCCAACAATCATATGACTCCCTATGAGCAAGCACTTTGGCGACAGTGGGAAGGAAAAACTCCTTCCCACTGTTAGTAATAAAATTCGGAATAATTTGAATATTTTTGTGTTCTGTTACCACCTAGGAGAAATATATGCCTCCTAAATGTTCCAATAATTAAAAATGTAGTTTTTGTGCAATGGTGAAAATGATGCTGTGAGACCAGTGACAGTGGTCAAAAAAAGCAAAGCTTCTAACCTAACAAATAAACACTGAGCTTAGTATCAACCTCTCTAAGGCAAAGGGCATGTGTTGATAAAGCTCTAGATGAATAACCTTTTTATAATATACATATAGATGTGCTTTACTTGATACATGTCTACACCATTATCACCTAAGGGTATTATTCCTGCTGTTGTCTTTTCTGTCTCATACACAGCAGTCAGCCACAAGAATAATATCACCTACATGTTGTGTATCCTCGTTGTGCTGCCAAAACAGCTCCAACTCATTAGTGCACGGACAAGGGTTTCTTGGGGTGTCATATGGTGAGTGGCCATAGAGTTTTGGCAGTGAATCATTTAGATGTTGTGGGTTGCAGGTTGAGGTCTCCATGGATCTGACTTGCTTATATGGGAATCTGTATTACCTATCATTAAATGGAGGGATGTTGCTGTCAAAAGGTGCTGATAGAATTGGGGTCTTGGTCTATAGGTCTACAGTAAGGTTAGGGTGTTATGCTGTGTAACATAATTAAGATAAATGCCAGGACCTGAGGTAACCCGGTGATCAGTGTCATATACATTATCTGTCAGTAGTTTTAGTATTGTGGCTGATCACAGAGTTGTTTGGGCGGTCGGTCATATAATTAATTAAATGTCAGTCAAATGTGTATAAATATAGTAATTAGTGTGCAGCGATCTTCACTCATAGTTAGACTGATGTCAGCAATACCAAATAGATCCTACCTGTCATAAGTGCCAATCTAAACTATAAACCTGCCCAATACAGGGCTGAAAATGCCTGACATTGTCCTAATAAAGTTGATTTATGCTTAGAATAGGAAGAGTGCACCCAGGCTCTCATCATGCATCATCACTTAAATTGCTGCGACCCTAAAACCTTTTTGCCACAATCTCAGCTTTATTTTTGTTTATCAGTATTTTTTTAACTTTACCATGAACAAGATGTTGCCTCATGCATTCCTAATTTCTGCACCCTCAGAACTTTCTAATGGGGGCAATGTATTTTCCTGCTTTTTTTCTGTACTGTGATCATTTGCATAACTAATCTGGTATTTACATTCATCAATTGCTTCATTAATTAGGTCAGTGATCAAAGCAGAATTTCTCTATCACTCGGCAAGGGAGGGAAAAATGCATTTTGGTGGCTCTCTGCTCAGAGCTCTGCCCAGGAACAAAAAGAAATAAAAGCAGGGAGTTTGGGTTGAGATCTAACACATAATTTCTTATGGAGAGCCTGCTGAGAGATACTGCACTCTTATGTAACTCAGCAACACCATTATGAAGACAGAGAAGGCAGAGAACCTCCATCTTTAGCCACTACCTCTGGCAAAACAGTCAGATCGCCCACGCCATCTACTGGTGGATAGGTGGAGAGATTTTTAACCACCACTAATGACCACCCAGGGGAAAGGACCAGGGGCAAAAGGAAAACTAACAGTCCTTTCAGGGACTGAATAGAAGGCATTTGAACACTGATGACATGTATGATCCCTTATCGACCAGTATCATTAGTCACAGCAGACAAATCCAGGTTCAGGGAACAACATTGCTGTTCTCCTTCTCTCCTGCCCCTTTGTCAGCAGTGATGTGTAATTTGTCTACCTTCTGCATTCATTGGCCCTTGCTCTTGACAAAGTATCATCTAAAAGACAGGTTTGTGTGTGCTGGGCATTTGTGGTGTCTTGCTGACACACAGTGTAACCACTGAGCAGCGCTGAGGTCCCTGCTCCACTTCTCCAATCGCTCATCTGCTGGCAACACTACATCATAATCTAAAAACACCAAGCACAAGACAGGAAAGGTACACAAATAGAAACTGCTGAACCATCTGTTTTATATGTGTGGAAAAAGGCAAGAATTATGAAATATGTGCAAAATTGAAAAAGGCGTGATCAATTTGATAGGCATGACTGCATTGAAAAATGAGTGTTGCCTTGCTTTAATTGCACATATTGAAGCTTTTGCGCTTCACTGAGTTAAATATCCTATTATTTCACGAGTTCACTCAGTCTTTAAAACCTGCTTAAAATAAACCTTCTGCAAGCAGAGAGACTGTAAATTGTTGTTAAAGGACTCAGTGAGTGACCTAAATGGCAACTGTAACCATATAGTAACCATGTTGTCTTCAAAGGTTAAAGGCCATTTTTTATTTTAATTTCCCATCAGGTCATTTTGATTTAAGTAAAAGGTTCAGGTTTTCAGCAGGGTCGTACAGGTGCTGGGTGCATTTTGGACTGTGAACACTCTCACTGTCTCTGCATGGGTTTCCTCCAGGTGCTCCAGTTTCCTCTTGCAGTTTAAAAAAAGTGCTTGTTAGGTAACTGGTGATTCAAACTGTAGGTATGGATGCAAGTGTGATGTGTTCTTCCTATGATTTGTTGATGGACTGCTAATCTGTTCTTGACCAATGGGATAGATTACAGCCCCCTACCTCTGTCTATCTTCATTTAAAAGTGAATCACCAAATTACCAACTTTCTCCTGTTTCGCTATCCTTCCTCTCTTTCTCCATTGTGACATAAATAACTGTTTTGCAGATGTACCTGTTACAGACAAATAAGGCATTAAAAGCTTTTATAGCCCCTCTTTTTTTTTTTACAACCCAATGAAAATGAGAATGACCTTCTCCATGGATATAAGCTTTATTTGCAAAAAAACCCTGGTTTCTTTGCAAACATCTTACTATATGAAAACTTCGAACCGGCAAGAGGGAATATGTATGTGTATGTCTGTCTGTCTGTCTGTCTATCTATCTATCTATCTATCTATCTATCTGTCTGTCTGTCTGTCTGTCTGTCTGTCTGTCTATCTATCTATCTATCTATCTATCTATCTATCTATCTATCTATCTATCTATCTATCTATCTATCTATCTAT
>NW_005187634.1:602598-624912 GCF_000239375.1 Pundamilia nyererei | reverse complement strand
CCCATTATTGCAATATCTTTTAGCAACAACAGCCATAACTAATCTAAGATGAAATGAGATGGAGCCATGTGCAAGAAGCCTATTAAAATGGAGAGGGACAATGGTGTATATTCAACCACATTTTAGAAAAAGTACAAAAACTAAAAATACTGATAGAACTAATGGTTTCTTACCAAATCTAAAGGAGGTCCCTGGTGTTTTGAGGTACTGCAGAAAAATTCAGACTTAAAAGTGAGTAATAGCAAATCACAGATCAGGCAGCTTTGCCCGTCACCATGGATTTAGCGATGGCTCTGTCCTAACAGTAGGTTACAGCCTCCAATTCTCTGTTGAGCTGCTGAACTGTAATTGCTTACAGTTGCTCTTATCAAACTCCTGCCAGTTTCATGACGTGCTTCTTTTCGTTGCCCTACTGCAACCCCTGGAAACCTCCTTGGAGTAAACAGAAGTCGCGCAAACAGTGCAATCTTTTGTATTTTCTCACCATGGAAAAAAATTTGCAACGAAGTGAATTGTCACATCTTGCATTCATCAAAAGAATATTGACCACTGAGCACCTGCAGTGATTCAACAGAAGGCTAGATGCCTTGTTTAAAGACAGCTCAGCAGGAGAAAGCATTAGCTGTTATGTTACATGATGCTTTGTGGGACAACCGTTGCACTAAGGCTAATGAGAGACTGAGAAAACTCTGTTTGCCATTTATGGTGTTATGTAACTTCGAAGATTATTCTGTGAAACAAAGAGGAGTTTTAAAAGATTTTGCTTTCATGGAAATGTAACTTCTTGCTTATTACTACCCATTTTGTTTTGTGTTCCAGTGACAGGAGCTTTTATCGTTGGATGAAGCGAGTCTGCTTAATTCTCTCTCTCTACTGTGAATTGGTTATGACGTCTGGTGCAAGTATGTTAAAACACTTAAACAGAGACAGCACTATCATTCTTAATGACAGTGAATTCTCATTGGAACGTTGTAGGCAAAGAATTAGTGATTTTGGCGTCTTGTATTTGAAAGCATTTTAATCTTATAATACAGTTTTTAGACAGAATTGCAGGATGTGTGTGTAATGTAAATAAATATTGTGGATCATATGTATGAAGGGATTAATACACAAGGAATACAGGAAGACAGAAAAGGTGACGCATAAGAGCGAGAGAGTAATAAGCAGAAATGGAAGTGTGTTTTGGGGGGCGTGCAAGACTGTGGATGACAACGATGCACCTCACTCTAATAAGTAAACACATCACAACCCCATGTGATTTATTGCAGGGCCAGGGTGACATTTTCAGCTGCAGGACAAGAAGCCAGAGTCCTGTTTATTTATTTTATTTATTTTTTCACATTTTTTTGTGTAATACAGAGGACAAATCCTGCATTTTTATGCCCCCATTCCCCTAGTGAAGAAAGGGCCATCTGCTTATCTCTCAAGAAGAGGAGAATCCAGCCGCTTGGGCAGGAAAAAGGTAAATGGTAAAGCATTGGAAAACAAGGGTGGGAGGTTGCACCTTGATAAAGACGGAAGAAGTGCACCATGACAAGAATAATAAGCCATTCCTGTCATTTGTTTCTTGGTAAATATAAGTATTCTTGCTGCCTACAAAGTATCTTGATTTTGCCCAACTATAGCATATAAGTGGACTCATCAAAGCTATGGGCACATTTTGAATTGAAGTCCTGTCCCTGCTCATAGCCTATAAAAACATTTATCATTGTGACTATCTTTGGCTTTAAAATTCACATTTCAAAACATCAAAGATCTAAAATCACAGGAGCGGTTCATGTTAACAAAGAATACATTTAAAACTGAAACTGCTTTGTATTTGAGATCTGGACTCAAAATGGTTAACACGAGAGGAAAGGTCTGGCAAAGCAAATCCCAAGTCAGCATTCCAGGGCTATTATGCCTGCCAAGGGAAGCTCATACACAATAAAACTTTAGCCATAAAGGTGTTGAGAGGTGCTAAAGTAGCACACCATCTCCATGCTGAGGTGTTTACATACAGTAGTAAACTGTAAACTACATTTAGTAGCTAACACATAAAATCAGAAGGTTCAGCGCCACTAAAAATCCTCACTGTGTACTGTCACTCTCACCTCCAGCGGAACCACATTAAAGCAGCATACTATAACCCTATTTCAGCTATGTGCTTATCTTTCATCGACAAAAGAAACGTGAGCTTATTGTCCATAAATATGCGCTGCAATTTATAATATATATATCGACTGGCAAGGTTTTAAAGTGAGAATAATGTTGTTGTTCTATCAGTTACTTCTGATTATTTTCATGATAACAAAGCAGATTTTCCTATCGTTGACTACAGATGACATAAATAGGATAAACAAATTCTCAACAGGATTATAAGACGATTAAGGTAACTGTAATTTTTTTTTAAATTTAATCATTTAATCATTTAAAAATGCTTGAATTCGATGTTATAAAGAATATTACTCTGTCTGAGGAAATTGTAAAAGGGTTAATGGGGTCTTGGCATGAATTTGCCCATAAGGAGACCCACAAGGGGGCAGTCATTTGTTGACGTCCTTTTTAGTTTAGATGAGGTTGCAAGGAAAAGTTGATGCTGAGGTATGTTTGACCCTACCACTAATGGGTAGAAACAGGAAACGATCATTGGATATTGATCATGAGAGCAGCCAGGTTATTGACATCCCGTTTATCCATCAATACGCTTTTATCTAAAGCGCCGTGTTTCATACTGGAGGTTTTGACAAGACCTATTTTACTGTCATGCAAAACCAGAGAGCATTAAGAAAGTCAATTATATACTTCTTTATAATTCACATTGTACTGTGTCTGACACTACTTAGACTGTACCATCTAAGTCTGCAAGTATTTCGAACAGCCATGGCCAGTGTCAGTTACAGAAAATGAATTCATGGGCGTTTTTCTTGGGATCCAATACAATGTGAGACAGAGGAGAGAGCATGACCTCACGTCTTTGCCTCTATCAGGTCGTGTGATTGGGTCTGTCTGGCAGCCAACATTTATCTGCCTACAATGTAATCATCGGGAAATGCCTGGGAAGTGTTTTAACCTGCCCATCTTAATCCAAAATGCCAGAACACTAAATCAGGCATCCCAGAGCAAATATTCCAGTCATTTTATTGGCTTGGCCTCTGCAGTGGGTTTGCACAGCACTCTCGCTCTCTTCCTTCGTCTGAAGCACTTTGGCGCTGACCCCACACAGCAGCATGCATTACAGAAATACGCTGCCATTCCACTGGACCAAGGCAGTGTGAAATGCTTTGTGAAATACTTATTACATGAGAAACACACCCCTGCTGCAACTTCTGTGTTCTCAAGCAAGAAACCTAACCCCCGAAGCCGAAGAGGACTGTGGAGAACTGAGCGGTGTTTAGATATGACTACATGTGACTGTGAGGCAGGATGCTATTGCATAACCCTCCCAGGATAAATAGAAGTTTAAAAAATACTTAAACATTGAACTCGTATGTAACAGAGATATTGTGTTATTCTTCTGGGACTATTCTGCATCTATTAGTTTAAGATTGATTCCACATGTTATTATTTTCTGTTTTAAATCAATCTGAAATTCGTTTTATATTGTGTGGTAATTTTACTGTATACAGTAGATTACTCTCAGTTTTCCTTGTGGAAAAACTGAACTCCCTGCTGTTATGAATTCAGAATAATAGGCACAAGATGTCTTGAGCCATTCTGGGGAGTGGCAGGAGAAGAATTCATGTGCTTCCCAAAGGATGAGAGGTGCATTGAAGCTCAAATTCCCACACCCAGTGTCCTAGGCAGTTATTTAAGCAAGACAAGGTCTTAAAGGTGGAATGTGAGGAAGAAGCTTCACATTCAGCACCTGACCGCAATGATTAGGATGCTTCACATTTTTTGAGCAATCGCATAAACTGAGTTGTAGTGATGTTTTGGATTATATTCTTAAGGGTGAGCAAAGAGAGCAATGGCCTTAGTGCTGACCACTCATGTGAAATTTGTGTGCCTATAAAATGTAATCAATGTACTGAAAGCCTTGGATCAAAATGAATAATGATATCTGGCCAGGGAGGCTAGTTCTCCTTTTAGAAACACAGCCTCTTGGAGGAGATAAGGGGAAAGAAAATAGTTGTTTCGCTATTCTCTTATCAGTGAGAACTGCATAATGTAATCTGACTCAATGGCGTATCAGATCAATCACTCTGTCTGGGTGAGGTAGGAGTGGAAGAGAGAAAGGGGGAAAGAGAGAAGGTAGCGGAGACACTGTACTGATGCAAAAATAAAACTTTATTCAGATAAAAATACACTTCGGGCAGGAAGAAGTAATAAGCTGAATTTTTATCTTAAATTACTTTTTTCTGTTCAACAAAGTCGTTTGATAGAACACAATACGGCAATTTTCCATACCCATTTATATTTCATGTTAAACATTCACACAACACATTGTTGTGTATGGGATAGTATCAGTTGACCAGAAAAGCTAACATTTTTACCATTTTTACTCTTAATCTATAATATTACAGGTAAAAGTCTATCTCTTCTGTTTTATGTGTTCTATCATAAAAAATGTAAAATAAAGTAGGTCGATGTAGGAAACATGGCAAGCTTTAAATATTATTTAACTCTAATCTATTAAACAGTGATGTGAAAATGCATTTATCCATGCATTTACTAAATCAATATATAACTTACCAAGGGGTGATCTCATAGTGGCAAGATCCATCTCCTATATATAGTCTCTGAGTTGACCCTAGATATTTCCAGACCTGATTACTAATGAAATAAGTGTTTCAATATAGCATGTTCAAAGGAGTTCAGTAAAAGGTCCACTAGCACACTGTCCAAAAATCAAATGAATGGCATCAGTCTTAGTGGGATCCGGCCTAGGCTTTGAAATAATATGGGCCTGACATTACATCTGTGAAGGGGGAATACATGGAATAACAGTGAACCTTCTTAGAAGTGGACACACTTCCAAAATTCTTCCAAGAGCATGTCAACAGCTCATCCAGGAAGTCACAAAAGGTCCATAGAAAATAGGGCACAGGGGGAAATGGCATCTATGTGAGAGTGCTGAAGTCAAAATCACTCTCGGCCACTTACATTTTGGTAGAATATTCTGTGGACTGTGTGCAAAGTAGAGCTTCTTGGAAAGTAGGAGCTACTGTAACATCTGCTGAAAACCAGTAAAATAGCATACTTTCAGTCAAGCATGGATGCAGCAGTGTAAAGTGGGAATGCTTTGCTGCTTCTGGGCTAGGGTGATAGTTGAGGGAAGGATAAATTCTGCTTTCTGACAGAAAATCCTGAAGGAGAAGGTTAGGTCATCACTCTGTCAGTTTTAGCTCAAGTGCAACTGGGTTGTGCAGGAAGAAAACAATCCAAGGCATCAAAACAAGTACATCACTGAATGGCTCAAAAGTAATAAAATAAAAGTTCTCAAATGGTCTTGTCAAAGTCTGAACCTGAACTTCACTGAGATGCTGTGTTTGATGCAAAATGAGCAGTCCGTGCTCACAGATTCTCCAGAGTGCTAGCACTGAAGCCCTGAATTTGTTCTGCAAAGAAGAGATGCCCAAAATTTCCCCACCACAATGTCCGAGACTCTGCCCCACTTAACAGAAGCTTTTTGTTAAAGTCAACTGAAGACAGCACGACGTGCTGATGATTGCTTTTACTATTGGATCACTTTACAGTTGTAACTTAAAACTTGAATTCTCTGATTGCCTAAATGTCCTTTGATCCTATGCTAAATTTTGTTGAAAGGTCTGACAAATCATCAATGGGATTGAATATTTTTTGATTTGACTATAACACTATTAACTATAATAGTTCTGTCAGCTACAGTAATAATACTGTATCTGACAGAAACTGGTATAAGCCAAAGTAAAATGGTTGCAGACTACAAATGAGAAGTTTGCCTTCTTTTTTTTACTTATGGTCGAAGCTTATTGTGTCAAAGGTTAGTCTGCTCGTATCAGACTAATGAAATAGTAACATTATGCTGCCCTACAAGCACTCCACGTCTTCATGAATCCAGTAAACGCTGGGTTTTCCATTATTTTTGTACATTACTCTGAATATGGGTGTGTTTGAGTATGCCTGCTTTTGTGTCTAGAGAGAGGAGGGCCTGGGATGACTCTTTGTCCTTGAACAATATCAACTGGCGGTGTGAGATGATTTCAGATTCAGCCTGTTGTCTGTGCTCTGTGCTCTGTATATACCAACTCAGCCAGCATCTGATTACCAGTACCTTGTTGTTGTCAGGAGTATGTAACAAAGAGGGGAGGAAAGAGTTGAGAGAAGGAGAGGGAGAAAGGGAGAGAGCTGAAGAAGGGTGCTTCTCTGGGGTGTGGAGACAACACCACACAACACATCTGTGGAGATGATTCACTGGGGACCAGCTGTGGATGTCTGGAGCTAATTGAATAGGCTGCTCGAACAAATTTACAAGCTCCTCTTTCTTTGGAAAACGCATGACAATGGAATTCGCCCTCTTGCATCACTTTCCCCCAACCACACCACCTTACAATTCTCGACTTTGTTTTCCCTCTTTTCCTTTTTGCTCAATATCTCCTGGCAGTCGTTGTGTTGCAGAGCGTGTGCTAGTGGTGCCCACAGACAAGCGCTAGGCGCTTACTATGCCAGTCACTTCCTTCCATCTCCACGTCCCTGAGAGACCTAATTGATATTCTAAACCAGAGTTGGAGCTGCATCTCAGGCTCACCTTAGTCATTAGTGAGCCCCACAGGGCTGTTTGCATTATAATCTCTGATTTAGATTGTGTGTTGCCTCTGTGTCCTTCCCTCGAGGTTGAGCGGTGTGTGTAAAAGGCCACTGTCACAGGGGATCCGAGCTCAAATTAGACTCTGCATCTGAAACGAGGGTTACAGGTCATGAACTCACACCTAAACAGACAGAGCAGATGAGCAGATTAATACCCCAGTGAGCTCACATACAATGTGTGAAGAGTGAAAACATCTATCTCCTTCCAGACATTTGTACGGTAGCAAAGGAAGTCAGAGTGCTCATGACTCAGGCTTATTTATGAGAGGATCACTAAAGAGTTTGAATCTTCATGTGGAGACTCTCCATCTATTTATTGTATTATCTGGGTAAGGCTGTATGCGCCAGCGACTGTATGTATGTGCTTTGCTTAATTGCTTATTTTTGAGGATTTCTTTCTTTAGTAATTTGTTGACACTAAACAAGTACAAATGACCTCATACAGCTCTTTGTTCCCTTAACCTCAGCCACAGTTTGATTCTTACCCTACACAAAAGTATGGAACAACTGGCATATTTTGTTCTTACCACCATGCGTGTTTTAAGAATACAAAATCATTCTGAATCAACAGGCTCTTATCTAAATAGTGTCTACATACTATCAGCATTCTACCATGGCCCCATTTCTTTATATAAGAAAACACATTTACATCCAGGTGAAGTGTAAAAGTAGTCACAATGTTGCAAGAGAGATGCTTGCAAGTACAAACAAATTCATATTGATAAATCACTCATTTGTACATGTTCGTACACACAATTTACACACTAATTTGTGCGTATGCACTGTTGCTATATGAATTCCAATGTGTATTCCCTAACCAGTTAGTGAGTGGACTACTGGACGATGACATTTGATTTGATTGTTTTGATCACTAGCAGATTGCTGCTGTCGACTGTAGCTTCCATGGAAAAAGTGGATCTGTCTGAGAAAACTCACCATCTACTTTCCGAGCTGTGATGGAGCTTGAAAAAGTGTCAAACAAACCAAAAACTAAAGACACTATTTTTCGAAGTAAACGTGTGTGTTAGCACTGAAAATAATATGTTTGCCTTCAAAGTAATAGGTGCTCCTTTTATATACTAAAATTATATATGATATATGTAGTATATGATACACTGACCGGTGTCTAGGTCTACATGAACTGATCTTTAGCATTCCAGCAACTGCCAGAAACCTCTAGTTACCATTAGTTACCACTGATAACCAGTCAGGGAATGTAAATTTTTTAAAATTGTGACTGGGGATTGGGAGATGGTCACTAACAGATCTTTAGGTCTATGTGAAGTAATTAGAAAAGAGGTTTTTCAACATGTGCTCATAAATCCAACTAGGATTTATCTCAGCATTTTAAATCTTCATAGGGGCGGTGAGTCACAATTTTATATAAAATTAAGATTACTATATGAAGTCTTCACTGGTTCCAGATTGACAGAGAAAATAAAAAAAGATCTGTTTTGCTTTAATATTTTTTAAAGATACAGGGATTGTTTAAAAAGACTCTGAGCTTCTAGCTGCTCGCTTATTAGCTTTAACTGTACCTTATGGTGTTGCACTTTGGAGTACAAAAACTCACAACATGCATTTAGGACCTCATAACTGAGCGCTGCTGTTGTGTGAACACATTTAGAAAACTACCCCAGTTCTAATGGCACTATAAAACAGAAGTGTTTTCCACAAAAAATAGCACCTTGTTACAGCACATTTAAGATTGAAACAGTCAATCAATATGAGTCTTTTTAACAGCAGGATCACAAGTTCATTTTAATGTTGAGCAAGGAAAGAAAAACAAATTTAAGTGATCCTGTGATTGAAGGTATTTTCATTGTTTCTGTCTCCTAGTATCTGATATTGAGCCAAGAACAGAGTGCAGGTGCCTGATAACTCTCCTTGAATGAAAATGAAATTAATGGAAAGCAGGTGGGTACTTCAAAGGCTGACTGCTCCAAAGGTATTACCAAATGTGCGTGCAATCGCCTACCTCAGCTGTTGAATCCCTGCCGTAGTGAAGAGGAAGTTGTGAATGGAAATAATTACTTAATATTGGAGATGCTGTGAATAAAGATAAAAGCGAAGGGGATCTGATGTGTTCCTCAAGAGTCAACAGTTATTACAGTGTCAAACAGTTGCAATTTGTGGTTGTGGATTGCTGCGAGTCTCAAGTACAAAGTAGATTTTTTTTTAATGTAAAGCTATAAATGAACTTATTGTTTGGTGTACTGTACTTGCAGGCCTGTTTTAACTGAAATAATAAACCCTTTTGTTATTGCAGGAATGTTGAAACAATTTCACTGACCTATTTTAACACCTACGTTACAGATCAAATCAATGCTCCTCAACAACAAAGGCTCTGTATTCTTTAATGTTCGGATTAAATTTAAAAAAACAAAACAAAAAAACTCCCCAACATGACCCAAAAATCATTTGCCAAAGAGCTGGAAATGTTCCACAAAAAATGCCGCCACAGCAATCTTTTATGTTTCTCAAGCAGATTACAGATGGGGAAGGAAAGCTGTAGGACAACAAAATGCTGAATGTGTCAAATTCTTAGCCGACTTCAGGAAGTGGGGTTTTCATGTTTGACATTGAATACACAAATTTAGCCGTAACACAAGTCTCACTTCATAAAACCATGTTTGCTGAACTATTGCTGCGTTGTTCCATTTTACATCACACAAATACAGGGCATTGTGGGTATGTGCAAGAAGGTAGATGTTCTACACTGACAGCCAATATAACTTTTGTCTTTTTTCTGCATGGTTTTCATCTATCTTTTAGTTGTGTAACAGACAGTGTCTTTCATTTTGGAAATAAGGGAAGGATCAATATATATATATATATATGTATATATATGTATATATATATATATATGTATGTATACACATATATACATATTGCGAAACCCAGGTCTTATGCCAACTGTCAGCAGCAAACTTTTTTCTTCTAAGAAAGAGAGGGTTTTTTCATTATATTGTGATTTGCTTATGTGATCTTGTGTCAGTTGTCAAAATTAACTTGAAATCTACACTGCAGAAAAAGCATCCCTATGGAAAAGAGACAGCTCTTTTGAAAAAAGAAAAGAAAAGAAAAGAAATCTCGCCTGATTTAAAAGTGTTTGTAAAGAGTTAAACTAAACATTCCATTCAATATAATTCTAGACTAATAACACTCAGTAACGTCGGTATGTACTGTCTACATACTGTACACTGTTTCATAGGATAAAGTTCTAAGTATATAAGAGGATGCCTAGCTCTGATTCAGTGCAACTAAAGGTTGCTCTCAGCAGGATACCTACTCCCTGGGTTTTCCTCCTGTGCTGTATAGTCACTGAGATCAATGTGTTCTTTCACCGTACTTCACAGGGTACATGGTGTTTCCAGCAGACAGCAGATGCACACAGTAGTCACAAAAACAGCCAACCTTGCCTCACAACTTAGCTTAATCCCTAAGGAATGTCTCAGTGACAAGATTTCAAGGCACCGGGGCTCTCTATTGGTCTTCCTCTTTTAAGCAGCAATTTCTGACTCCCAGGAAAATCCTCTGGGATCAATCTGTAATTAGGAAAAGAAAAACCCTCAAGCTTAACTAGCCAAAAAAGAAGTCTAGGAGCATGCAAGTCATAAAAACAAGGTTGCTCTAAAAAAAGCAAAAGAAAAAAAGAATCTCAGCTTTAATAAGTACTCAACAAAGTGGGGCAATGTGGGTATGAAGTATTGGACATTGTCCTTCCTAAAGGAATTTTTTTTATGCCACTTTAAATCACCTCATAAAGTGTCACAGCAAAAATTCACACAAACTCACACATTTAATGATGCTTTTCCTTGTACTACATTTACATGACACACTGAAATCAGCTTCAGGTTGTTTTCTCTATCCTTTTTAAGAGAACCATGGTGAATGTTTACCACTATAGCTCTGGAAGAATGTTGTCCTTTCTTTGGTCTGTGGCACGTTGTGGCCATTTGCCCCGGTGAGACATGCCAAGGAAAATACAAACTGCTGACTTTGATAACGGAGAAATCTGATTCTTTCTGCGTGCACTCTATCAAGGCAAGCAGCAACCAAACAGTTTCAAATCCCAAGTGAATGTGTTTACTAATGACTTTTCTCACTGAACATTGTATAAATGAGGGCCTCAGAGTGCACGACTGATTTAGAAGTATTCACAGACAAAGCACACGCAGTTCTGTCTAGCTCGGGAACATGGAATATACTCTCAGCATGTCTTTTGTGCATTCAACTACAAGTAGAAAAGGGAATGAGGGGTGGAGAAGGGAGGACTGTTTGTTTTTGATGGGAGGAGGGTTTTGAACACTGTTGTAATTGACCGTAGTTTGATATTTCTTTGGGTGGGGTATACAAAACACATTTTCTAAAATTCACCATATAAAGAGAGAACTGTGTTGAAGGATGATATTATTTCATTCATATTTGAGAATAGCTTATATTACATTGAGCATATCCCATTTATATTCACTCTGTGTTCACTCTGCAAAGTCCACTCAAAATGCCTTTCAAAGTTAAGAAGTGCTTTATGCTACCAGAGGATATTTATTGTGTGGCTTGCATCAGTGGTTTTGTGACAACTCCTGTAACCAATTAGGTAATTAACCATCTGCACAAGGGTGCTGTAATTTCAAAAGTTTTAAAAAAAGAGTGTCAATTTAACAAGCCTCTGGAGTAGTCAAGGTCACACTGTCTCTATCGGCTTATAAGAATTCACGCAAGGATAAAAGAAAGATGTTTTACTATGTCTGAATTCCTTTGAAGATAATAATATTGACTCTGGGGGAGCTCATGTAAGGAATATCACTAGCACTAGGGCCATGCAGGACCTCCCCTTAAAAAAAAGAAAAAAAAAGTTTGAGGTTTTTTTTCACAACCCGTTGTAAGCAATCAGGCAAATAGAAGCTTGCAGTCGTGCAGTGCACAGGCTTTTCTTTTTTGAAGGCAGAGAGCAATGCTCAGTCTACTGACAGGCGAACTAGAAGCCACACGAGAAGTCAGGGCATATTCTCATAGCACTAGCAGAGGGTAACACCAATAGTGGGTCTGCTGAACCCCATTTTCACTCTCCTGGGTGTCATTGCTCCTGAATGCACATTCAACCTCCTCTGCTGCTGGCAGTGAAGAACCGCAGATGCACTCAACCACAGGCTTTTCAACTCTGCATCTTTCTCAACACTTGCACCAAAGCGCTACCTACGGGAAGAGGAAACACATGTTTTATTGACAGAACTGCAGGTGGTTTAAGTTTGATTTTCTGGTGGACTTGGAAGGTATTTTTTTGTTAGTTTGTTTTTGTTGCTTTTAGGTTGTTGTTTTTTTGTCTGGTTTTCTGGGAGGTGTGCTGTCGTTGGAGCCAGTATGTTTTCTATTTTTGTGGCATGTTTGGCATTCATCCCGTTGAGTTCAGGGCAGGCTCAGGTTGCCACACAGACTCAGGGACAGAGCCAGGGTGAAGGGCAGGACAGCTCTTCCACCCCGTGGAGGCAGGTGATTCAGTGGGAGAACAATGGCCAGGTTTTTAGCCTACTGAACAGTGGAGCTGAATACATTCCTGCTGGAGAAGGGACCCAGGACAGAGGTCCGAGGGTGGTTGTGGCAGATTCTCGTCCACGCTCTTCACGCAGACCTCAAGGAGGCAATGTCCGCAGACAGGCTCCTTCAAGAGGATCCTCTGAAACTGTCCGTGGACAGGCAAGGCATCCTTTTGGCTTTGGACAAGTGCCTGATAATTGGAGACAAACCACAGGTAGCACTGGAAGTAGCCAATTCCAGGGATCCTCTAGCAGTCGCTTCCGGCCATCTACAGGCTCTTCCTCAGTATCATCATCCTCTTCCTTTTCTTCATCTTCATATAACATACCAGCCTACCCACAGTACCCGTTGCCTCAACAGCCTCCTTTCCAACCAGTGCCTTATGACCCCAGTTTCGGGGATGTACCAGTCAGGAGCTATGAGCCCCCCTTTCAGCCTGTTATTGGTGGAGCGTATGGTGGAACAGGATATGGCACTGGACGAGGGTATACTGGAGGTATATATGGAGGTGGTTTGGCCCCTGTGCTTCCAGGCTCTCCGTCTGACTTTACTGATGATGGCTATCATTACTACCAGTCATATGGCTACGCATCCAATCCTGTGGTGCCTGCACGTGCTCCCCAGCTGCCATTTGCTGATGGTCTGGACCACAGATACACTCACAGTCTCTTCAATGAGGAATCTGCTCCTGC
This sequence comes from Pundamilia nyererei, assembly GCF_000239375.1. Taxonomy (NCBI): domain Eukaryota; kingdom Metazoa; phylum Chordata; class Actinopteri; order Cichliformes; family Cichlidae; genus Pundamilia; species Pundamilia nyererei. Next base: position 611,914 of record NW_005187634.1, on the reverse strand, counting down.
CATTCCTGCCCCTGATGCCAACCAGGCCCCTCCTGTGATAGTAGACAGATCAGGACCTGCTAATCAACCGCCAGTCAGGAGCCCCCAATATGAGCAGTTTCCTCCATTTGGAAGACCCCAGCCTCCCTTCGTACAATCCGTTCCCTCAGGCAGAAATTCTCTAAATTCTGCCGTTGAAAACCCTAATTCGAATGGCGTTAGTGTGTACCGACCAAATCAGAGAGGTAAAGTATGGTTTATTTTGGCATTGATAAACTAACACAGTGTATCTTTCATTGACCACTTTGGATAGCGCATTTAGCTACATCTTAATAATATTAAACTAGGCTGTGACACAAGTGAAATGGCTTTAGATCCAAGGTTGTGTTTGGTTTTCATGGAAATCTTGAAGCACTTATTATATTTGACATTTTCAGTTCAAACAGGGCACATGTTCAGTTCTAGGCATTCACCCAAGGTATTTCAGTCTGTGAGGCAAAAAATGAAAAGCTGGCCATCTGATCTCTCTTGTTGCTCTAGATATGAATGCAAAATATGCAAGACCGAGAGTAATAGAAAGGCCACCACCCTTTCAAGTACACCGTAAAGTTTTTCCAGTCATCTTCTTCCATGTTTATCAGAAATCTGAAGTAATCGGAATGAAACAGCTGTTTAAAATTCAACATCTTTCAGTTTACAAACAAAGAAAAGTCGACACAAGGTTCATCTTTTCCCACTTGTATGGTTATTGAAACCAGGTGCCGAGCAAAGCCTGCCAATGTACAGAGAGCAGACACAAGAAACCCTGTGTTTTGTGTGGGGGTGTGCTGTGCTTCTACAAAGTACACTGGTTCATGTTCGTGTGGAGTTTAGTAATGATGGTGGTGACCTCATAGGAGGGGGCTGGTGACGGGGTGTTGGTGGCTACCTCCTGGGTTTGATGGCAGTTGAGGGGAAACAAGGGAGGGTGATACAGTACTTCACCACTCCCTTAGGGGAAGGGAGAGTGTGGAAAGTCCCTGTAACACATGGGGTCCATTGCTTCAGCTACAGGAAATCAAATAAATATTTAGTAAGAGTCCTCGGGGGAAGTATGAGGAGGGTCAAAGCATGCAGTGAACTGTCTTTGAAATGTTTATTTGCCATAGGTTATGATTTCTTTTAAACTATTAGCAATTAATGACACTCATTTTCATAAATTATTACAGTATTGTTCACAGTAGGTAAAAGTTTATTTTCAGCACTATGTAGATTTTGAAATGACTTAGTTCAATGCAAACAACATGTGTGTCTATATTCTGCGTGCCAGAAGCTGTGTCTGGTTTGAATAGGGAGGAGATGAGGGCCTCCAATGAGATTCTCAGGCTGTTAATGCAGGTTTATCGTTTTGTTTTACTCAATAATCTGCCATACTGCACAGCAGTCTCTCTAGTGTGCTGTACGCCTTACAAGACTCATTCATTAAATACTCTAGAGCTGGGAGCCATTTCCAAGGCACAAAAAGCCAACATGTGTGCAGATGCCTTAGTGCTCTCAGTAATCATTGTGATAAAGATTCAGTCACTGGGAGCTGTTGAAAAGCTGACATTTTTATTGCACTGCGTCACGGCAAGGCATTAAACTGGTACAGTATCATAATAACTACTCTGATCTATAGTAAAGTTGTGTTAAAGGTGATGTAAGAAGAGAAGTGTATTTACACTGTCATTTTTAATTTCAATTGTGTATTGTATCAGACACTGTGAAGCACAGAATACACACCAAGTATAATCTGTATCAGTTGCAATAACAAAAATTCTGATTACAAATAATTTCTACTAAAATCAGTTCAAAGGTAAAATACCAAGCACATAGAGGTCTTAGGTTAAGCGGAGGTGGGCAACATGGTAAATGTCATCACTGGCAACAAAAACACGAATGTACAAATAGCTGCAGTTGTTTCTCAGGTGGTTGTGCACTACAATCAATCAGTGATTGTAGTGCACAACCACCAGCTTGAATGCCAGATAATATGCAGCCAATAGGATGTGACATACTACAATATGTTGCCCTAGAACCATATGTGCAAAATTAGAACAGTTTAACAAGTTTGTTATATTTCTTGACCCACACTGGCTATGAGGCACTTTACATGAGCCACAACCCAGGCCTAGAAAGAGGAAAGGCTTAACTCATGTCTCTGCCATCCTCAGCATATAATAAGTTTATCAAATTATGATTAAAACTGAGACATATTTGCAAAATAAAGGTGATCAACCAAGGCCATTTACTTTATATTGCCACAAATGTGATTTTGTCTGTGTAGGCTTTGTGTGCCTCTAGTTTTGGAAGCTACTCCTTTACAGTGTTTTTGTGAATACTATGTAATCTTCAGTGAAGTTTTCTGGCAAAGAAATCTAACCCAGCTTTACCCTTATAGCTCAGTATTCATATTCTCATATTCACCAGCAAAGCCTCCTACAGTCAGGAGTGAGAATAATTATACAGTAACTTGTACAGTGCTGCAGTTATTGCATTCATTACATTCACCACTATTTTCTCGCATACAAAGAAAAGATTTCAACATCTCACTAAAGTTAATCTGTAACATGCTCACTGACCACCAAAACTAAAATGTTTAATAAACATCAAAGATGCATCATAGATGCCATATTGCAAGAAGAAGTGGAAAATATAAATAAACTAATAAAGGAATATTTGAGTTTAGAGTTAACCATGTGGGTCAGATGTTGTGATTATGATTCTACATATTCAAATGAGAACACTGAATTTTAAGTATTCCAATCTTTTTGCAGTAACAGCTCTAGCTCAACATGGGAGTATCTAGAAAGGGAGACCTCATGTCTTTTATTATCCTATATTCGATGGTATAAAAAGCTTGGCAAGATTCAGTTTCTTTTCTCTGTGCCCCACTTAGAGTGTAATGTGCGGCTTTGTCACATGCTGTTGAGAGCCGATCAGCTTTGGCGTCTCAATACACTTTATCCTTCTGAAAGAGACCCACTTTCACATCTCAAAAGATTAGGGGGCAGAGAACAAAGCCTTCCTAGGGTGAGGAGAAAATATTTGGAGTTGAGAGTTCTGTTGGAAAACCTCTGTGTTTCACACTGGTTTACAGTGTTTACATGGTCTGGCGCAGGAAGTCTTCCCCTGTCTTGTATGTGTTCTTCAGAGAGAGATGTCAGATGGGATATTTACACAGCCTCCTCAAAGGGAAAGTCCTTATTTAAACTTGCAAGTTGGGGGGGAAGACTCACCTGGATGTTAGATGCCAGGACATTTCTGTGTATTTTCCACAACATGCTACAACTAAACACATCATTGTGGGTCCTAAATCAAAAGATATGTTTGTTTGTTTGTTTGTTTTTTACCCCCATTGCACTCGCACTACAACATGAATTAAAGATTGCACTTGATTTGGTGATTTCCAGGTTTAGAGGTCAGAAGGTTTGACTTTCAGTTGTTTGAACAAGCTCACATTTAAATGTGCCTGGCCTTTGCGAACCAGACAGAGAGAGGTGATAAGCCATGTCACAGACCATTGCTGGCAAGTCAGGCCTGCTTTTTTTTCTTTCAACTTATTCCTCAGTTTTTCTAACAGATGTGGTCAGTGACCCACTTTAAAAACAGAAGTTGGTGTGAGATCATTGTTGTTTTGCCCTGGCACATACATTACATTCTCTCGCTCTGTCTGGCTTTCTCTATGTATCACTGTTTACTTTGCTACATCTCTTAATCTTTGTCACTTGTTTTGAGAAACAAAAATAGTGAAAAACCTGGGCTGAATTGCAACCAGCCCTTCTGTAATACTCTCAGACATTTCCAAATTTATCCTTGTCCCCAGCAGGTATGACTTGTCTGTTTGTTACATTTAAGGTTAAGCTGAAGTGACATGTTCATGTCAAAATTTGTATTTTGGAAGATCACATTATATTAGCCAAGCAAGTAGGCGAGCAAGGTATATTTTTTTTTCCACCTTTTAAATAAATGATACTTTATATTTAATAAGACTGACACTATAAGTACATATAATCGGGGTGAGGCTGTATACTTCTTTTTTGTTTGGGGGATTTTGTAGATAATGGATTCAGATGTAACTCTTGTGCTCTTTGACCCCTAATTCACCTCTGTCAAAGAGGCCCCTCACAGCGAAAGTATCTCATTAGAAAGCCATGATAATAATCTGGAATGCACAGTAATTAGTGGTCACTGGGTCTATAGTGTAACCCACTCTTGATCTGTGGGCCATGTTGCTGAAATTTTGCCCATTATCTCTTCCATCAACACCACTCCATTTACCTTTCTCTTAAAAAAACAAAAAACCCCAAAAAACTTTGAAAACTAGGTGAACTTGGAATTTGGATTTTTTTTAAATGCATTTGTCTGCTTGAACTACAGCGAATTCATTACTACAGCATTCAAATTATATGTGTAAAAATATTTTTTGTTTCCAAATGTTAGAACTTCTTTTGTAGCACCATTGTGTGATACTGGATAACTTGGTGAATGACAACAGAGGCTGAAAACTCTATATGTTATTTCAGGTTTGCCTGACCTGGTCCCTGATCCCAACTATGTCCAGGCTTCGACGTATATTCAGAGAGCCCACATGTACTCTCTTCGCTGTGCTGCTGAGGAGAAATGTCTGTCCAGGTAAAGACATCCTATGTTTGTTTATTCGTATATTTCTTTCGTTTTTGTGCTTGTGACAAATTCTTATTTTAAAAAGCTTAACCTTTTAATGTTCGAATCATGAAATAATTACCAAATATTGTAATTTCTTTGAAAATCGAGATTTTAAAAAAAAAAATAATTACATTTTAATTTCCATATATGGTTTGTAATCTGTATTGCATTTTCTACTAAATAAATTCCACAATACCCTTTTATTGTGGAATTTATTTCGTTTTTTCAGGGGGGTTGGGGGGGGGGAGGCGTCACTCTTATGTAGAAGTGTATAAAAAACAAAAACAAATCTGTATGTATCGAATATGATACACTGGGCATTAAGGGGTTAAGGGCAGCATTGAGCCTGTTTGCAAAAACAGTAAATGGGAACACTAAATTGTGTAGCACTTTTCATAGGCTAGAGTCCTGTCCAGGTTACACACTTTGGTTTATGCATTAACAACAAAATGTAAAGTTTTATGAAAGACTAGCATGTTTTTATGAGCTGCTTCACCTTTGGGCAGCATTAACCGGCGAGTGAACCATCCATTATTTGAACTCAGCCTTCAGGATTATATCCATTCCGTGCAATAATTTCTGAAATAAATAATGAAAAAAGTTGACTAACAGCACAACTTACATGAGCTAAATCCTGGTCCCTTTAAAAGACTGGATAGAGGCTGTCCTTACTTTCATTTCTCAGTGTTGGTGAAAAGCATCCCCTGAGCCTCAGGCCTGGGCCCTTTGACTGCCTCTGCACTAAGGACACCATTGAAATGATGGAAGTGTGTTGTCCCTGTGGCTCCTCTATTTGCTCTCTTCCCATCACAAGCACAGCCATCCCTCAAAGCCCTTTCATATCCTGCTTGAGTCTGCAGCAATCACCCACAGATGGGCTGTTGTAATTTGCCATACACTCCAATGTCAACAACAGTCACAAGATGAATGGCTTAGATTTTCAGTGGTATTGTGAACTCGAGGTTGTGTCTCCTTTTTCGCACAAAAAGTTAATTGTGTATAGGTTGCGTTTTTTCCCCCCACTGCCCATGTTGAAACAGTGTGTTTGGAGAGATGGTTTTAATCTGTAGAATGAATTATTTAGTAACTATGCTCCTGCCTCGAAGATTTTCAGTTGGGCTCTTTTTTCCTTGTCTTAGTTATGAGAAACAGACGTGCCTGCATCCAACACTTCCCCTCATCATTTTTGTCTTCATGTATATGTGCACAATTTAGCTCTGCCTATACCTCTGAGACCACTGACTATGATGTGAGGGTCCTGCTACGATTTCCACAGCGAGTGAAGAACAAGGGAACTGCTGACTTCATGCCGAACAGGCCACGTCATACCTGGGAGTGGCACAGCTGTCATCAGTAAGTGCTTAATAATGTACAATAGTGCACAGCAGATTTCCAGATTCAGTTGAATGAATGCATTTATTTTAAACAATATATTTAAAATATGTCCTCATTGTTTTCTTAAAATTGTCAGTTTTAATTATTTCAACTTCAATTAAGAGAACATTTTTTGTTCTTTGTGCATGAGAGACAGGTACATACCATTAAGAATAATAAGAAATCCTTACAAGGATTAGTTGCTAAAAAGGTAGAGTCGGAGAAGTATCAAATACGAATGGTTAATTACACTGAATCCACCAAAGCAAGAATATTCATCACACCCAAGCAAGCTGTGTTTTTGCACTAAGGAATAAAACATAAGCAACGGTATTTAACTACTGTGTGAATGGCAGTATAAAAAGCTTTATTGCCATATGGCCACATGAATGGGTATAGGACTGCATATCCAACTGGGACACCTAAAAGATTCTTTTTCAGTTTTTCAGTGCGATGTGAGGTCAGCTGTCTTGGGTGTCACACTATCATGAAAACTCTGTGTTGTAGCCTATATGATCACTTCACAAATAAGGACAGACCTTGAGCTGGTTGACTAAAAAAGTCCTGTTTCACTTTCAGTAATCTGAGGTTGGTAACCTGTGGAGTCCAGAGCCAAGCCGCATTACACAAAAACATAATGGAATACAGCTGTGTTGGTTTGACCAATTTGACAAACAGAACTTTCACTGTCTTTCTCAGTACATAGAACTTATATAGAAATATGTCTTTAAGAGATATTAGGGAACTCGCTAATCTGATCGCCTCATGAAGACTGCTCTAGAGACTAGGTCCCCTAACAACATAAGGCTGATAGCCTCCTTAGGTTCTCAGATGAGATTCTGGACATACTAACAGGGCCTTGGCTGAGGACCCCAGGCTGCCACCTGGCAAAAAAGGTGTTAGATGATCTTTACTATACTTTAGTGCAAGTCTAGTTTAAAATGTCTAGAATGTGCCTCAAAGTCTGCCAATTAAATCTTCAAATCAAGTCTAAAGTTAACCAGTAACTAAGAAGCTAAAATAGAAGTCATGTCCAGCTGGCTGCTGCATTCTGGACAAGCTGGAGTTTATTTAGTGTATATATATAAATTAAGCTGACTAAGATCAAATATTTATGAGAAGTAATGAAGGGGTGATTTGAGACATATTATTCTTTTCTTATATTATATTAAATGAAGGCTTTTTTTTAAAATCTCCATTTCAACAAGTCTGCTTGCTGACACAGGATCAAGGCTCTCCTTACTTTTCTCATCTTAGAGGAATGTTGACTGGCCGTTAGGAGATTGGCAGTGTTGTTGCTGCTTGACATCAGTCTACATTTACACAGTGGTTCCCAAGAGGCAGAAAGCCAAGGCAATCATTCCGCTGACTGTGTGATCAGAATGACAAATCAATCAAATTTTCCTGTCAATCTATGACACCAGATCAAATTTCTGCTAAAGTATGATAGCACAGATATGGGTTACTGGGACAGAGTGTTTGGTTACAAAGAAGCCTCTTTAGGGGAAGAAAATCTCTAGCCCAGATTCTTACAATAAACTTTCCTGCCCTACATTTTTGTCAAATCAAGTGACAGTTGACAGTTTTGCCTTTCATTTCATCCACTCCTATTTTTTGCACACAGGTATGAAAAAAGGAGCTCTCTCTGAGCATCAATTGTTGTAAAATGTTGAAATTCTGTATCTTTTTTTTACACGAATGAGAACAAAGAAATCCAGATAGATCATGTTTTTATTCCAGTGGTGAAAGAATCAGAAGTTCATTAAAACTGTTTGACTCATTTTTCACTAGTTACTAATAGAATTCTTCAGCCTGTGCTCTATTTATCTCACTCTCATATGTTACAACTGTATTAAGCTATGTGACCTTTTTGGTCAAAGATTACAGCCACTATTTATGCAGGTGCTTTGATGTATGTCTTCATATCCTGGTCCTCCACATTTTGGAAGGCAAATGGCAGGCCACTGCTAAATAGTTCTCAAAGAACCTACTGTAATTCCTGTGTTTTATAACCCTCGCTCTGATCTGAGGAACCCTCAAAGTCTTGTTTGTTGCTAGACGAGTGGAAAATGACTCACAACTAAGAAGGATTGGAATGTTTTGTACATTACCAATACAAGCTATTCTTGTTAAATCCCCTATATGTCCTTCCAACACTACATTCCCTATAGTTGACATAGTCAATAAGGGGATCCAAAAATCAAAAGAGGAGAGGGACCCTTCCAGGCATCTCGTCATCCAGCTTTGCTTCCTGCACTCTTTCTTTCTATTTCACAAACACATACACACACTTGCTGAAGATAATCATCTCAAGACTGCCACTGAAATGAATGCCAGTTGCAGGAACACAAACAAATGCTGTGTTTCAGCATTCCAGGCCTTCAAGTTCCCTCCTTGTTTTATACACAAATGTGAATGTATGCACTCACACAAATTGCGTGCGTACCCATTTACCCCCCAATAAAAAAACAGGATATAAACAGCCACAGTCATCGATATTTGTACGCCAAAAGAGACAAAATAGTAATTTATGGCCTGAGTTAGAATGAAGACAGTGTTTAGCCTTAGAGAACAACAGACAGGTTTCTACCTGAAATCATTCCCTAATTGGTTGGCTCTTCTATGGAACAAATGAGTCGTTGAATGGTCACTTGCTCCATCAGTGGAAAGTACCCGCTTTTCCTTCCAAGCCATCCTTCAATCTTTAATGACTGTTCCAGTAAAAGCTGTTGCTGTGTTGAAACACAGGCTATGAAGTAAGGCAAAAGGGCAATATTTATATAGTCTGAGTGTCTGAGAGTAACGGATCCAGTGCTTACCTCACCCGCTATAGCTACAGTCTCCACCACGACGAAGCAATGGAGGAACTTAGCAATGATATAAAAAAAATATTACAACTACTAATTTAAGTGTTTCCTGTAATGCATAATGTATTGATTGTTTGTTTGTTTTTAAATTGGCATAGGCTTTTTTATTATTTGAATTTAGTTTTCCCCTACATTCTCCATATTAGACTACATCTATACATTAATTAATAGTTTTATAACTGTAGCTGCTTAGAATATAAATCTTGCTGCTATAACACTGTATCTGTATAATGAATAACATCATGTAAAGAAACCCATCAACTACTCCTTAAACTTATCACTGTGTTCCAGTGCTGGTGCAGGTATTTTCTTTGTAATTTATTGTCCTTGAAAACAGAACCATGTAAACTCAAGTTAAAGAAAATGCTTTAAACTTGTATATGTAGGAACATAAAGAAAGGCAACCCCCC
>NW_005187634.1:592807-602578 GCF_000239375.1 Pundamilia nyererei | reverse complement strand
GGGCAATGTCCCCCCCCCCCCAAAAAAAAGTGAAACGAATTTGGCAAAGAATGCGTATTTCTATTTTTTATGTTTTAATAACTCAGTTCTTGCAAGTGTTTTGCAAAAATCCATCAAAATAGTGACCCAGAAGTAGGGTTTCCTCATCAACATCAAATTATGTTGTCACCTTTCAGTGCAAATATGCACATGCCTGCTTGCACCACAATTATGTGCACAGCATGCTTGTAAAAAGCGAATAGCATCCTGGGTCACTTTGACATTTGGGAGATGATCAAGCCACATAGCAGTTAATATTGCAGATGATTTCAAATGGACCGGCTCATTGACAGAGTCATACACTAAGAGCCACTCGGTTGATGTTCCGGTTCAGTTGAGATGATCAGTGGTCATGTGCATCCAGGCTTTCCTAAGCTGCTAAAGCTGTGCAAACACACGAACACAGAGGCATAGCAATGTGTTCATACTGTGACACACAAATGACACACATTGATATGTGCATGCACGCTTAAAAATAACCATGCTCAAACAAAAAAAAAAAGCGTAAACACCAACTCACAGCCACACACACACGCAAACACCTCTGATCTTGCCGATTTGTACAAGCTAATTAGTAACATTCATACATCATTAGGGTGCTAATACCTTGCTTCAGCAATGCTTTATTGTTGTCATTAATTAGTATCATTACCCTTTGATGATTTATGATGTGTTCAGTCAAGGTGCAACGTCAGTTACAAAATGTTAACAGCTGAGGTCACCGGGCTGAATAGACAGTACATCAATTCAGTTTTTGTTTTAGAAGTTTAAATTTGAATTACTTAAAATTAAGCAAAGAAGGCAAAGCAAGTACAATAGCAGCATAACGGCATTAATAGACTAATTGTAATTTCTCCTATGACACTTTACCATGGAGATACACTGTATAACTGCTAATATTAGCATTGGTTTGAACTTTCTAATGCCCACTTTGATTGTGTGTTTGCTCATTCTGACAGACATTACCATAGTATGGATGAGTTCAGCCATTATGATTTACTTGAGGTCAGTACTGGTCGTAAAGTGGCGGAGGGACACAAGGCTAGCTTCTGCCTGGAGGACACCACGTGTGACTTTGGTCACCTGAAGCGATATGCCTGCACTGCTCACACTCAGGTAATCCAAGAAACAAAATCAGAAGTGGATATAATGGCAATTATTCTTTGGTGGTTCACATCATAGTTATCAGGAACCATGCCAATATCCATCCCCTGTAGGTATGCATTTTGTGACTAGTCCACTTGTAAAAATGAAATAAACATATCAGTATTTCACCAATACATAAATCTGACAATTGATGTATTAGTAAAAAATGGTCCCTGATTAAATTTAGCTTGTTGATGTTACATTAGCTCTGTTCATGTTTATTAGATAATTCGATCGTATTCACTTTTTGACCATTACAGCTGTTTTTGGCATAGATCAGTATTCCTTACAACCTCTCTTTTTGCCTCTGTTTCTTCAGGGTCTGAGCCCAGGCTGCTACGATACTTACAATGCTGATATTGACTGCCAGTGGATAGATATCACTGACATCCAACCAGGAAACTATATACTAAAGGTAAGAGTCAAGTGAGACTCAGACGTCCATGGGCATGGCAAGTTAGCAAGCAGCACAGGAGTACATTTCATAGAGTGAGAAAGGGTCAAGGCCACCAAAACAAATTGATCCAGGTCATGAAGTTTTTAGGTTTCTTGTTATCTGGAGTTTTTCAGGTTGCAGCACCTTATGGTTCAGTGCCACTGGTTTCCCATCTATCATATTGTCTGTTGTTCATGCATATTTTATTTAATCAATATTGCTCCAATGTCCACACAAAAAGATCTATACATTCAGTTGAGAGTTATTCATAATGCATTTAAGAATATTTTATTCTCATCTATACCAGCGCCATTGTTTGCAGCCAGTGTTTGCAATGATTTGTGTTTATGGTAAATTATAATCTTCCCTCTTTGTTTAATCTCCAGCTCCAGGTTAATCCCAAGTTCTTGGTGCTGGAGTCAGACTTTACCAACAATGTGGTTAGGTGTAACATTCACTACACAGGACGGTTTGTTACAACGAAAAACTGCAAGATAGCACAGTAAGTAAGACAAAATGTATGACATTAATTCACTGCGAGGTTAGTTATTGCATTTGTAATGCTCTCCCAATTTAAAGACATTTCCCTGGAAAGAAAATGCTTTTGTTAAATGGAAACTGAAGTGAAAACTTTAAATCAGGGTTTGTGTCACTTTCCCACCACTGAGTTACATTAAATCATATGATAAGGTGGCGGCTGAATGCAACTATCTGAAGAGCTGCACAGTGTTTTGAAGTACTTAGTGGACTTAATGGGTTCGTGGTTGAAATATTTGATGATTTAATGAATTATGCTCTCATTCTCCCATTAAGATTAAGAGCCTCTGAAACTTTGATATTCTCCCTCAAAGGGAGATGTAGGGGTGTTGAACTTGTTAATAGTGCTATTAGGAAGTGTATCATTGCACTCTGAATTACTATCATATCCTCTTGAAAAGACTTTATATAAAGAGGTTTGAGTGCTCCAACTAATCTCCCTTTGTTACATTGGTGCAGTGAAACAAAACCTTAAAATATGTTTGCCAAAGCATATTCACACTAATAAAAACTGGATATAATAGCAAACTATAGCATAATAGTTTTTTTAACTGCTGATACCAATAAAAGATTTGTATGCTGCAGTCAGGTGCTAAAACTCCTGCTGTCATAGATATTAACATATCAGGTGTCCTTATCTGCACTTTTTCTATCTTTTTCTTTATCATCACTTTATCTGTGATCACATAAAAGAGATGTCTATAGTTACATTTTAATCCAAATGACATGATTTATGTAAGTATATTTTGTAGCACTACACTAAGAAAGGGTTATTGTAATAAAACTAAAGTGCTCATTTTAATCATGTTTTATTAGCAGAATGGTACTACGCTTCAATAAGTGCTAGTGTAGTTTGTGCAGCATTGAAGCAGCATAATGAAACTTAGTAAAGCTAAAGTTGCCTGTCAAACTTTAAATTTAACCACTGAATTACAGTTTTTGTGATGATAACAAAAAATGTAAATCTTGCTGAAAATGACAGTTTTTGAGGGCTCTCCTCATGCTAGGGCTCTGGCACTTATTTCTCTTCTTCAGCTTACTTAAAAGCAGTACACCTTGTTCTACAGCCAAGGACTACATACAACTATATTGGGCACATGAAGTTACAAGCTACATTTAAAAGACCAAGTCAGTGTAGTATTTGGCTGAGTACATGGAAGCTTATCCTTGAAGCTAATCAGCCTTTAGAATAACATTAGAAGTAGGTGAAATAAAGCCTCATTGTACCTCAGCTACTCTATCACAAACCAAAGTAGATGATGGACCACTGGTCTGTCTCAAAAGACAGTCATAAGTCATGCAGTTTTTTTTTATTCAGTTTATATAAACGGAGCAATAAAAGGTTTAAATTAGATTGTTTAAAGTAAACTGAAAATCAGCATTTTGTGAGTTTTGCATCTGACCATGACTCACACTGTCTGCCAATTTTACTTCAGGCTGCAGATGCAAACAACCCCCAGACGGCAGAAAGAAAACAGAAAACAGTCATTTAGATAATATTATTGTGATAGCAGGTTTGAACCTCACAATCTTAATTTGTTGCACAGAGTTTATACCTTAAAAATCTTTTCAAATAGCATTTACTTTATTAAGCTAGCTGGATAGCTGACACATATCCCCTTTCATAAAGCAATTATTCTAATTCAGAACAATTCACTTCAGTTCACAACAACAGTCATTTCAAACCTCCCATCACCTCAAAGAACTACAGACAAAACTTAAAGGTAGAGTACATTTACAACTGTCTCAACACTGTGAAATCCTCATGTCAACACAACTAATCATTCATGAAGGTCCTAAATATGTATGCATTAATGAGTGTGAGAAAGATACAGCAAAAAGGAAAGTAATGGTGGTGACAGAGCATCTCCAAATTTCTCTCCCAAGAATGTAACACAGATGTTGTTTCTTATGTGTTTGTCTTACAGGTCTTGATCAGACACTGGAAGGCTGCCATTAGAGTGACCCTGATCGCTATTCCATTGAAATGTGAATGGAATCCATTTCTTGTTTGTTCATTGTTGCCGTTTGTCTCTGCTTTTTGCACTGCTTTGGGATCCCAGGCAGACAAAAAAAGCATAGGTTCCACCAGCAATCAGATTGCGCTGAGGTAGTAGTACAAGTATGCACTGCTGCATAATGCATATCGCATGTCAGTATCCCAATAATGAACCAACAGTTCGCATCCCTGTAATCTGTTCTATAATATTGCCCACCCACTTACATATCTCATATTGCCACGGTACCAGTCTGGCTTGGTTACATGCTAGGACACATCACTGACTTTCAAAGAGGTGTTTATGTTTGTGTATATCCACACAAACATCTATGCTGTGCCACCCCCGCAGAGTGGCTTTGTTTGAATTATAAAAAGCATGAAATGGTGCCCATGCTGAAATGAGTGTTCCAGACAAGTCAGGGTTCAGCTGGAATCCAACAAATAAAATTAGGGGACAAAGTCTTCCCAGGTGCATTCATCCATGCAGTGTGGGGGCAGACAGAGATGCCCAGTGACTCAGAAGAACTATAATGTGTTAGTTTTTTCTCTTTCTCTCTCTTCACTGCCTCTGTGGATCAGGCTGGAATCCTGTGACTCTCTGGGCACATCCTGTTTAATGTTGTGTTAACAGCAAGAGGAAGACAGCAGGTCATATTTTCATTTGGCAACATCAAATTTGAAGTCAGCAAAAAAGACAGACTGTCAGTAGCAGACATAGTTTTCCTCCAAAACCTCAGATATTTGAGTTATGTCCTCTTTTCTCCTTTCTTATTTCAGTTTAACAGTAACAGGAAGCTCAGCTGGCAGAAATAACAAATAAGATTCACAAGTACTATGCTTACACTATCTTGTGATCTCTTCTTCAATCAACAGCACTGGTCAGATGATACATAGGTCATCATTACCATGTGAAGAATGTGTATACAAATATTCCAGAGATGCATGTTTTTAATAATAGATATTATTTTGTTATATCCATTTTGATCTGTTACTGTAATTGTGAATTCAGTGAATACCTATATTTTTTCCTTTCTTGATAATCTGAATTATTCAACTAGTATATGTTGTTGGAAAAAAGACAAACTACTGCTATGCCTTAATATGATAATGCAGAGTGCCAGAAAGCTGTCACTACCTACCTCTCCAACTCATGAGCTGTTGTTTTGAAATGATATCCCTGCAGTGGTTTACAATGGCTGCCTACCAATCTGTTACAACACACAGGTAAAAACCATAAATCAACTGGCAATGTCATTGAGCACGCACTCCAAATTATGACTTTAGAAAAATAGCTTTAGTCCTTCTGGATCTCGGTCCTGGTTGATTTGACAATAAATGCTGTGTGTTTATACTATCTATACTATCTAAGGATTAGATTTGTTTACAATAAAGACAAACAAACTCATATTTTTTTCCCTGAAGTCAGTAATAGCTAGCATTTTTCCATAATACCATTAGCAAACCATGGTTAGATTTTCTACATTCAGCCATGTGCTACGATGAGGCAAACCAATATTTACAACTGATCTACTATCAAAAAAGCCAAAAAGAACATAATTTATTTTTTCTCTTGCTGATGCAATTTCGATGATTGATTGTACTTGATTGTACCTAAGAGAAAACTTGCTTATTTTTGCATATTTGTGCGCGTGCACACTACAATAGAAGTTGCCCCATGTTTCGCCAGAGGTGCATTTTTTATTGTGAAGCAGCAACAGTAGCAAATGTTCTGTAAGCAGTAAGTTAATAAAGCATAGATATAGTGTAGAGAGAGTGAAATGTGAGGATATGCAGTGAGATAAAATTACAAACAATAATGCTGGATTACATGCATGCATGGTTGCCCGTGCATGCATGTAATGATATAATTGGATTTAAGCACAGACTTACAGACCCTGCCACTAACAATAGCAGTACTTATATAGAGAGATAAATACATAATGTAAAAAGATTAAATGGGTTTTGCACACAGTATTTCAGTCATAAGTAGTGGCTGAACTTGGGTTTCATAACTAGAACATCTTACATATTACTTTAATATTTAAGTTTATATTTTTGGGGGGGGGTAAGAATCTGGTTTCTATTATGTAAGTGTTGGCCAAATGACAAAGCACCAAAATGTGATTTTTACTGTTATTTTTGTGTGTGTGTGTTTTCAAGCTTTTCATATCCAAATTTTTCCCCTTTCTGTGCAGGTCTTTCATATTGTTCTATAAAAGCTTAGTTCTTTAATCCAGTCTGTAGATCATTATCGTACTGTACACTTACCAAGAAAAATCCAACAACTTGTGACTCTGACATTCGGTGGAGCAGTAGCTTATCTGTAGGTTAACATGCAGCATTTTTAACCTGTTTTGAGGCTGTGCTGTATTTTTCTAACAGTGAACACCTGTCAAAAATGTCTTCTATAATAAAAACATTTACATGTTTGCTGTGTGCACATAAGGTTGATTATATGCACTGCTCTTACAGCAATAGTTGACTGTGCTTCATGCAGCAGGTTTGCATGTGAGCTCACATGTAGCATGTGTCACCTGATCTAAGGGAAATGCTCTATGACAAGTGTAACAAGCTACTGAATTCACCTCCTTCGTAAGAGATTAGCTGTGATATGTTTAATGCACAAAGGCATTTTCCCAAGTACTGCATGTTATTTTGTCAGGCATAATTCTGGCTTGGATGCAAATCTGACCTTTACAAGTAAAGAAAAATACACCCTCCGTATAAGATACTGACAAAAAACAAATAATGAATGCAGCTGCATGGTGACACCAAATGAATCAGTCATGTAATCAAAAAACAAACTGTCGGCTCGTAGTGTTTTGAGCGGAAGAAATGTTTCATCACTTATCCAAATGACTTCTTCAGTCTCAGCTGAATCCAGTTTCCTCAAACTTATAAACAGTATATTTGCATAATGACTAAAACTAGTACACTGACGAACAACGGACTGTGAAGTCAGTTTCTTGATCAATAATATGCAAATTGATCAACAAACACTGATCAATGACAATTGATCAATGGTCATGAGTAACATTCACAGAGATTTGGGGAATGGCTACAATCACAGCGAGATGTAAGATGGTGTGATTGTCCAAGATGTGTGCATCCTCATCATTAAAAGAGTGGCCATTGGCCCGTAAGTGTAAATAGACTGCGGAGTCCTGGTCTGATGAGTAAGCTCTTCTGTGTTGTGCCATCGACTTAGCCAGAGTCTATAAATCATGGGAATTCTCTTTGCACTTAACACTATATTCCTCTGTTTGTGTCGGGGGACCGGATTCTTGGGGTGGACCAATTTTTGGGACAGCGTGTTTTGGGGTTTGCAAGCCAGGGAGTTGCAGTGTTCAGAGAAAAAGTGTCTCAGCTCTTCCAATACTCCTGACACATAAAGGATCACAAAGAGTTTTCACAAGTGTGTTTGCTTTTGGAACTGTGTCTTCATTCCACCTACTTCACATACAAGGCTCAGTTCTACAGGCAGAAACATGGGTGTGCCATGGGCTCCCCAATTTCACCCATCTTGGCCAATTTGTACATGGAAGAACTGGAAAAGAGAGCTTTGCTATCCTACCCTGGAACACCACCAAGCCATTGGTTCAGATATGTGGATGACACCTGGGTGAAAATCAAATCTCAGGATGTACCACATTTCACGGATCACACTAACTCGGGGGACCAACACATCAAATTCACCAGGGAGGATATGAAAAGTGGCAGGTTAGCCTTCTTAGACTGTGAAATTTCCATCAGTAATGGGGGACATCTAAAAGCTGACGTGTACCGTAAACCTACGCACACGGATCAGTATTTAAGGTTTGACTCTCATCATCCACTGGAGCATAAACTGAGAGTCATCAGGATGCTACAACACAGAGCGAACATTATCCCCACTGACACAGTGGCCAGGGAAGCAGAAGAACAGCACATCAAGAAGGCCCTGAGTAAATGTGGTTATCCCAGCTGGACTTTCGTCAAAGCGGGAAAGGCGCCTAAAGAAAGCTCCAGCCGATCCAGGAGAGAAGGACAACTGCTGCCCAAGCGAAAACCTGTAGTGATCCCGTATGTGTCAGGAGTATCGGAGCAGTTGAGACGCATTTTTTCTAAACACCGGGTCTCTGTGGCTTTTAAACCCCAAAACACGCTGTGCCAAAAATTGGTCCACCCCAAGGATCGGGTCCCCCGACACAAACAGAGTAACATAGTGTACACCGTCAAGTGCCAGGAGGACTGCCAGGATTTATACATCGGGGAAACCAAAACAACCTTTGGCGAAGCAGATGGCACAACGCAGAAGATCTACCTCGTCAGGCCAGGACTCTGCAGTCTATTTACACCTACAGGCCAGTGGACACTCTTTCAATGATGAGGATGTACACATCCTGTACAGGGAGGAACGCTGGTTTGAGCGCGGAGTCAAGGAGGCCATTTACGTGAAAAGGGAAAGACCATCTCTGAATCGAGGAGGGGGCCTAAGGGTTCATCTTTTGCCATCTTACAATGCTGTGATTGCAGCCATTCCCCAACTCTCTGTGAATGGTACTCATGGCCATTGATCAGTGGGCTTTGATCAGTGGGTTTTGGACAGTGGTTGTTGATCAATGGTCATGAGAATTTGCATAATTAAGATTAAGGAACTGACCTCCCAGCCCATTGTTCCTTCAGTGGGCTGGTTTCAGTCATTATCCAAATGTACTGTTTATAACGTTGGGGAAAGCTGCAGTCAGCTGAGACTGAAGAAGTCCCGAAGGTGTCCTTTCATGTCTAAATATGGTTAAACGTGATACATCATTTCTTCCTCCTCAAACAACCAACATCTTTTAACACACCCAATTTATAGTGTGAGATGGCATTATTTAACACTGAACCACCATCCTTTTACTGTTCTCAGTTATCTTGGTCATGGTATTCTTAAGTGCCTGAAATGAAGGCAACTGGACTTCAGTTTCATTTTTCTTTTTTTCACCTCTCATCAGAGAGTAGCAGGTATTTAACCCCTTTGAGAGTTGTTGGCCTACCTTGTCGCAGTCTAGTCATTAAGGGTCACATGAGCCAAGGTGGGAAGTAAGGAAAGAGTCACTACAGTCAGGAGCCAATGTGTGAATCCTTTGTGAGACATTGCTCCACCCTCCCATCCTGTGAGTTATTAAGACCACATGGGAAGGGATCTGAAGATTGTCTTATAGGTGGCTGAGTTATTGTTGAAGGCCAGCACCTTTGTTCGATGAGGGTTATTTACATTGGACATAGATGGCTTCCTTTACTCTTCTCTCAAATCATCTGACAAATACATAATTTAGATCTCTACTAAACTTTCAATTTTAACAGTTTTTAACCTATTTTTTTTGTCTCTAATTCTTCAACTCAGATTAACATGTGATGTAGCAAATATAGTAACAATGACTTGGACAGAACGGACGGTAATATAGACTAATGATGATTACTAGGTGTATCACACTGCTGTGACAGAAAAAAAAATCAAGACAGTTTTAAAAAATAGTTTTCACTTGCCCCTCCCTTCCTTCCCTCCCCATCTCCAGCTGCCTCCCTCTTCCCGCTCCACCACAACCACCCACACATGCAGGGCCTTGGAGTAGGGGTATGTCACCAGGGT
>NW_005187634.1:571988-591030 GCF_000239375.1 Pundamilia nyererei | reverse complement strand
GCCAAAAAAAAAAAAAAAGACAGATTTAAAAAATAGTTTTTAAAAAATAGGCTAGATCAAAAGAAAATAAATGAGGATACGCATTGTAAGGACAGGAGAGGACTCTAAAGCATCTGCAAAATCACAAAAGAGAACAAAGTCTTTTTCCTGAAAAGAATAAATACTGTAGGTTGAACATAACAATAATGCTGTGATATAACCTAATTTCTAAGCCAGCATGAATTTAAAATCGCTTTTGTGCTTAAAAAAAAGGTATATTTGAAAATCTACCTTGATGAGAAATGGATAGACTTTATTCACTGAGAAAGGGCATGTGTTGCTATTCAAAGCTGCAAACATTAATGGACAGTGGGAAAAAATCTTTTTCCCCTTACCAAAGGTTTAAAATAAAACTGAATTAGTTCTTTTGTGACAAGAAACAGAATAACAGATAGGACAATCTTTGCAAAGGTAATATTATAGTGTTACAGTCTCAGATTACATGTCAGTGTGCAGTTAAAGTAATAAGCTGATAACTCCGTGTGGTGAGTTTCACTTGTGAAATACGGTATTTGGAAAACACAGATGTCCCTTGTAGACGGATTTCCTGTCTCACAGAGGAATTAGAATCCATTATCCTGTTGTTTTGACACGCACTTCTCACACTCATATTGGGTTTGTCCTAACAAAACCCTGACCTCTGTGATAGGACTTCCTCCTTGTACGGCTGTTTATTCAGGCTGTTCACACAAAGGCACCTCATGTTAGCTCTACGCTTTTTTGTGAAAATATTGCAGTATGTGGTGGCATGACCTCAACTTTAACTGTGTTTATGTTAGTGTTTTGTGTATTTTTGTTGGAGAAAAACTTATGAATAACTTCTAATGAGCAAGAGAAGCCAAATGATGCATTATATTGTTAGAGGTCTTTCCAGAAAGACGAATTTGATTTTTCTGTTGAGAACTCTTTCTGTTGCATATCTGTTTTTCCATAAGTATTCCTCTGTGTTTGCATTTACATATTTTAATGCAGCTGCAATTCTAGAAGCTTAGATGAAGTCATATATTCCTCAGTGGGGTATAGGCAGTAATACAAAATATCCACCATGAGGCTCTTTTACAGTGCTGGTTTCATGTTTTTCGTGTGTTATTGTTAATGAGAGGAATATATTGCAGCACATTTCCTATAGCAGCATTTGTAGTGGCTGTCAAAGTTGTTAAGTTGCATTCACATGAATGATTTAGGACCTTTTCTTGCAAGAAACAAATATGCAATTACGATTATCAGAACTATGCTACAGGATGTTACCCAAGTGAACAGTGTGATGTTTTGAGTGGAGCACATAAAAATACCCCAAGGAGTGTATCAGAGAAAACCCAGCTGACACACATGGTATCGCTGAGATATAGAAGGTACACAGTGCACAAAGTGCCAAGGCACACAGGGCTATAAGAAACTAGAACAGGAGACGAGTGGAGGGACAAATTGGCCCAATTAGCACCATGTAGCAGGAGGAGGTGTTGGTAAAATCGTCAGATAGGCCTGTTAGATTATACAGTGATTGTGAAATCAGATCATACTTATCACCAGACGGGATGAGAAGTATTTTGCTCTTCTTGATCCAAGGTGCCTATGGTAAGATAGCGTGTGTGGCATTAAATATTCTGCTCTAGAGTCTCCTTCCAATGGAAATTCAAACAGCATAAAAGATTTTAAAAGCGCTTCATTAATAACACATTATCTAATGTAACAGGCATCTTTTACCTTCTGCTGGATGCTGTTTATATATTCTCGTTCACTGCATGAATTCTGCAAGCATGCTAGCACCTGATTAAAAGATCAGGTGGCAAGATGGTATCCTGAAAAATGGGAGCAATTCTGTAGAACTCACACAGATCAAGCTGCAACACGATGAGAGCAAATCCATTATATATGTAAATACTCTGCTTTGAGCAGCAAAATGTTATGTCTGATAGTCACTAAGCAGAAGATCTATAGAGGGAGCGCGCTAACACCCTCCCCCCCAAACAAATATTTCCCCTTACAACAAGCCACATTTACTTTACCAGCAAACCTATGTAAAGCAGCTGCAAGCTTGCAACCTAATTGAGGAAACAGATCGAGTGAAGTGAAGCAGAACTGATTAGATCTTCCAGCATTCTCAGTAGCAGACGTCATTGAATACACAAAACCCCTGCAGAACTAGAATTCATGGACGTAAGATTAAAAGCACTCGGAAACACCTTTTCCAGGATTTTGAAGCTGTCGATCGTTACAAAATGAGGGCTTTATATCGTTAGTGTACATTGGTTCAATTTGCGGTATAAACAGTAAAGCAAGAGTATAAGTGGGACATTACATTTGTACTGACTGCATCAAGAGGAGTCAATCTGTGATGAATACTGCCAGATTGTAGAGGTTGTGATGAAATATTTCTGACCATCTCCTACGGAGACTATTTTATCTTTTTCCAACAGCCATTGGCATCTTTGTTAAGTGGTGATCACAATATAATCAAACAGGAAGTGGTAGAGGTGAAAAGCTGAAAACTGCTGTTACATTTTTCCTCATTTACCCCACATTGCTTGTTTAGTCTTCCATCCTCTTTTTCCACTTTTCCTTCCCTCTTAACCAGATAGTGTAGTTGAGCTGACATTTATCTTGCTCATGCAGTGCATAATTATAGGTTTACAGTGACACTGTACAGTGACACTGAGTGTTGACAAGATGACAACATAGCTTCACTAATTTGCCTAACCTACCTATCTCATTTTGGCCACAGCCATTGTGCACATCAGTTCATATCAAAGTCATATCACCACAGACTGCTTTGTGCTTAGATTACATTTGCTATTTGTGCTCAATCAGACTTTTAGTTTTAGTGTGGTTGGCCATCACAATCTGGATGCTGAATGTTCGGGGGTTTAAGTTTCGATGGAATGCAACGCATAACATAAATATACAGTTTGTAGACGATTATTAAATCACTTTCTTGGCCCTACACACTACATTCCAATCTTGAACAAGTCAGATTACTCCACCCTAATTTGACCAGCTGCCTTAAAATGATACATAGGTAAAATGTATGACTTTAGACCTCCATTCTTCAATACAGCTGGCTTATGCAGGGTTAATTGAATTTAGTGAAAACAGAGAATAGAGGCTAGTCTGTGAGTCGACATTGCCAAAAAGCCCACCTCCAGACTTGAGGTCTAATTTCTGCAGAGCCTACTGTGTAGAGATTCTGTGGCAAAATATCAAGGCCACAGGTAATTCATCTTCTGGCTCTAGTCCTGCTTTGCAACCTAATTAAATGAATAAAGATGTGAAGAAATCTTCATTTCCATAGGGATAAACACATTGCTGGATGGGAAAGGTACGAGGAAAGGCTGGCTTTGTAAAGCAGGAAAAGAGGCAGGTGAGAAACCACTGGCTGGGAGATAGTGAATGGCTCAACACTTTTGAATAGTAAGGGAAAAACTGCTCTGATTTACATGCAGCTGCAGTTGCTGGCTCATTTGTTTTGATAATAGCTCATCCTGCACACAGAGCTGACTCCACCATATATATCTGAGTTAACAAACATTTCACTTCTTGTGTTAATACACCACATTGAAAGCGTTGGGCATTATATGAGACAATGAAGAAGCTTGTGTCATAGGCACAAGACACACTCGAGTGTACTGGCTGACAGTTTAAATACTGCCTGCATCATCAATGAAACATCTGGCTTGTCTTTGGTGTCTGCTGCAAACATAAGCAGTCTTTCTTACAACTTAGTTCCCTCAATTTCCTCACTCATCAATTTTAAGGGGTATGCAAATGGACAGTTTCTCCAGCATCCCTGGGAGACTTCATGGTTACAACAACAGGGCAATAAATTTTCATTATGTTTTTTTTCCTTGAAAGGCAGAAATTGAAGTTTTGATATTTGGGTTTAAGGTCCTAAGCATTTGGAACAAATAGGGAGATGTTGCATAGGGATGATAGGCTTCCAGCCTCAATCAGGTCCCCCCAATCTCCCAGCAAAAAAACCCACCCATCTACTGGCTCCACAGGGAGTGTCAATGATGAAGTCAGCCACGGAGAGCGACGGCCCTGCACCGCTCTGCTCAGCCTTTCTGCTTTATGACAGGCCCATATTTCACCAGACTCATTCTCCAATGTCCACCGTCACTGTTCCCTGCATTGTCAAGGGGGCGACTCCCATCATCAGATCGGTGATTTCACAGCCTGGTGGCAGCAGCACTTCCTCGCTGTAGATGACTGAAATGGCCCCACTCCAGACAGCTGGGTGACCCCTCCTTAGTAACTGGCTCTGGTTTTTCTCATCATGCACATGTAAAGATGATCTAGTTTGGGATTTATTCTAAATGATGCCAATATTTTTGGGAGGTAAAAATGTGTTTATTTTATTTTTTATCAGAAGAAAATCCAGCTGCGACTACACCCCTGTTGTATTTCAAAAGATGAACAACCTGTCACTTTGCTTTAGGGAATAGTATGACGTTTACAAAATATCTATAGCCTTTAGTATGGCTAACAAAACAAAAACCTAGCCTTGACCAGACTTTAGTGTGAGTTATGTTTACATTAGACACAAAGGATGCTACTTTAGTCTATGCTATTTTTATGATTAAAGCTAGAAAATCATAAACAACCTTTCTGTATCCCAATCATCATTTCCACGTTCAACTTTTCAATTTCAGCTTTTGTTTTAAATTAAAGATAAAAGGCTGATTCCTACTTCAAGTCAGAGCAACCTTTGATGATTTCAGTGAACTCGTTTGATTTTAGTTGCTGTTAGTGTGATAATGGCATCTTGCAAAGAGATCATTCAACGCACAAAGCCAGTGGTTTCTTTTGGGTCACCAGATCTAAGGGCTATCATTAACAGCAACCACTTAACAGAGAGGCAAATGGAAATTTTTCAAATAATTATGAGCATAATTATTATTTACTCCGTTTTATTTCTGATTCTATTTTAAGCCAGCATGATCATTAGCTGCCCAATTTGCAGGCTGCAGATGCACACTCACAGGGGCAGAGTTAAACGACTCACTCCCACACGCTGACTGACTCTTTCTTTAGGTCATTTGTTAAACTCAATTTGAACATTTTCTGTGTAATTCTTGCCATGAGCTGTATTTGCAGGTCACAGATAGACGAGAACGCCTTTTTCATTGCATGAACATTCACATTTTACCCAAATTTCTGCTTAAGTCTATGAACATCAGGGAAATGTTGGGTGTTTGGATTCCACGTGCACATCTGTGTCTGAAACACAAGCATAAATGCATGCCTATGTGTTTGCATAGACCCATGCCAGTACAACTTTGTCCAGTCAGTAGTGTGTGTGAATGAGAGTGTGTGTGTGTATTAGTGTATTTAAGAGCATGAAAGGGCACTCTATCTCTGAGAAATTAAACACAAAGACCCACTGTGCACTGTCATACTATGCCATTTATATGCACCTTACTTTGTTCTTTCACACAACCCTTCTGTTCTCCACTGTTGGCATGACTAATGACAAGGAAGAGGTGCTTAACAGTAAACTTTGTGTGTAAATGTGGTATTAGTTTTGCAATTAACTCAGTTGTGATTTTCTTTACTTTTTCCAATTACGAAACTAGGTTTTAAACTTTTATGATGTTTGAACTACAATACATCTTTCCTTGTGAAACCCAAATACATTTGCAATCTAATGCATTGCCTTTCATAGATGACTTAAAGCAGTTTCAGTTGAAAGAAAGCATTATCAGTTTGAGTCACATTTCAGATTCAGCAGATACTTATTACTCAAAGATATGAATATTTAAATAAATCATAATCGTCCTCTTATCAGCTGTTCATTGAATTAAAGGATGGATCTATTATCAGTGTGTTTACAGGTGGTTCCTGCTGAGGTAATGCACTCAGTGGCCACTTTATTAGGACAGTAAGTCACATGATAGCAAATCATTGCATTTAGGCATTTAGACATGGTCACGACAAACTGCTGAAGTTCAAACTGAACATCAGATGACAAAGAAAGATAATTAAAGGGAATTTCAATGTTGCATTTTGATTGGTGCTAGACTGACTAGTCTGAGTATTTCAGAAACTGGTGATCTAAAGAAATGTTCGCACAAACTATCTTTAGGGTTTACAGCAAATGTTCTGAAAAAAGCAAAAACATTCAAAGAGCAGCAGTTGTCAGGATACAAGACGTAAAAGGAGACTGGCTAGAATGCTTCAAGCTGATGGGAAGGCAACAGTAACTGAAATTACACTCATTACAACCACGGTATGCAGAAGCAGATGGGCGACAGCAGCTGAAGACCACACCACTTCTGTCAACTAAGAACACGAAACTGTGCACAGGCTCACCAAAATTGGACAATAGAAGATTGGAAAAAATATTACCTGCTCTCAATTTCAGCTGTGACCCTATCACCCCATTGGATGATAGGGTCTGAATTTGGTGTAAACAACATGAAAGCATGGATCCCTTCCTGCCTTGTATCAGTGATTTAGCCTGCTGGTGGTGTAATGGTGTAGGGGACATTTTCTTGGCAGACTTTTTTTGGGCTTAGTACCAGTCCAACAGAACACCATTGGGATGTGGTGGAACAAATCTGCAGCAACTGTGTGATGCTGTCAAGTCAATATGGACCATAATCTCTGAGGAATGTTTCCAGCACCTTGTTGAATCTATGCCATGATGAATCAAAGCACTTCTGAAGCCTGAGAGGATCCAACCTAGTACTAGCAAGTTGTATCTAATGGAGTGGCCAGTGAGCGTATTTCAGCAAATATAAAGGAAGATGCCACATGTTTGTTAAAATGGTGAGGTTTATGTACACTACTCCAAGATCCAAGAAATGTTTAAAACAGTGAAACATAGTTGAAGACAAAAAAGTGCAGCAGTGTATTATTTATTTGTTTGTTTTGTTTTAGCTACACAATGTCACAAACAAGCCAGTGCAGCGGCCTGTACAGGATCTTGGAGTAAATTTGTTACAATAAGAATTACAAGTCAGGATAACTTTGACCCCCGTGGTTCTTACTCAGCATCATTAACTGAATGTCCAGTATAAACTTATGTTATTTATTCAGTTGGCAATTAGGTCAGATCTCCTTTTTTGTAAGCAAAATGAAATTCTGAGATGCACGCAGTATCATTTGCAAAGCAGAATATACAAAAGCGCTACATATCGTCAGCCTTGATTTGTTATGAATCACTGACTATATTCTGTAGTTGACAAGCGGTCCTGTTTACCTGAAGACACAAGTCTTTGCTGTCAGTGCTTGTCACAAGAGATTTCCATGCGTATGGCAATTACAGTGTTTGCTGGTTGCTGTCAGTGGGTCCTTTGGGCTTCTGTATCACTGTATAATTTCTTTCCACATAGTAATTCTATCACTCTTAAAATGGAAAAAGAGGGAAACGATAAAGGACAACAACATCCACAGATAAATCCGTTTCAAATGCATTTTGAATCTGGGATGGTCACCAGTTTGTCTAGGGAGAAATTGCATTTGCTGCATGTAAGTTCAGAAATAAATCCAAAGTTCAATGTAGGCAAGTAATATCAATTCTGCATTTTCATGTTTTTGGATCAGACTTTATAAATACTTAATTGTAAAGAAAAACAAAGGTCATGTAGTGCCCCTGGTGGACAGTCAGTGTGACTGGTGGTCCACCACAGAGGGCCAATGCTGCCATCTACAGGCAAAGTAAGTTCCTTTTTAATTTGCCATTTTAACAGTGTTTAAATGTGGCCGCCAGTGGCGGTCCTAGCCTGTTTGGCGTTGGCGCCCTGGGCGAACACGTCCTCTGGCGCCCCCAGACACACAAAACATATTAAAGACTGTACATTAACATAAAACGGTTGTACACAGACACACATATGAAGAGAGAGAGAGAGTATGCATAGTATGCAAACGGATACCAAACAGCCATCATAATTCGTCATGCAATGAGAACAGGACAAATCAACAATTGACAATGACTAATTGATACTAAAATCTGTAACATATTGTATTGTTTGGAGTTTAGTCTGTTACTGTTACTATTTTTACCATTTCTTCTTGGAGCAACTGTAACCCACATAATTTCCTTAGGGATTAATAAAGTATTCTGATTCTGATTGTTTCAGGATGACCTGCCATTATCCAATCACAAATCTGCTTACCTGCATCTTTTGCTCATTTCTCCTCCTCTTCTTTTCTCTTTTTTCTAAACTGAGGACCTGATGGCTTTGAACTTTTCTTGTCCATCTTCCATTGGTTTTAATTTTGCACTCCAGTATGAACACCCATCTCTCAACCCGAGGATCACCACAACATAACCTAACAGACCTACACCTTAGTTCACAGATTCACTTCGTCTCTAGGGTGCATTTCTGAGATTTCACACAACCCAGGATTCAAGTCATAAATACATAATGGGCTTGGATTTACAACATTATAAATGAAATGTGCTCTATTTGGAAGCAGCCCCCCCTTCGACGGGTTGTGTGTGAGACTTTAAATCATCAAACTGTAAATATTAAATTGTTATTGATCCCTTTACCCCTAGTCCTGAAGTCTACATTTATTTTCTTACTCTTCTTATATATATTGTTTGTTTACTTGCACTGCTGTAACTGGAGCCTCGTCGTCTCGTCTCTCTATATACTGGACTGTATGTAGCGGAGATGACAATAAAGTTTACTTTGACTTCGGCAGCAAGCAGGTGCACCGAGTGCTCTCGCGCTCACTTTTCGCGTATAGAATTTCGAAAAAACATCGGTGCCAATTATAAGTCTGTATCATAATGTCTGGTGTTTTCGTGTTTGTTGTTTTGTTTTTATTTTGTTTTATTTTGCGAGATGGTTAGGTGCTGCTCCAGCCGGTCAGAGAATCCCCCGCCGCCCCGTCCTCTCCTCCCTGCGCCGCAAGCAGCAGGCGCACCTCGCAAACGAAGGGCGCCGTTACTCCCCGCAAATGGGCGATAGAAAACCGATCGGTGCGTACGCCATTCCCAATATGCGCTGGCTGACGTCGGGGGAGCTTTTTTTTTTTTTGGCCGATGCCCGTGATGCCGCTCCCCACCACGATGCCGCCCCGGGCAACCGCCCGTGTCGCCCGTATCTAAAACCGCTACTGGTGGCCGCAGTACCATTTGCTGTGTGTAATGTATTGGAAACGATTTAAAATCACATTTTAATGATTGAGTACAACGTCTTGATTAAATGGGGCAAATATGAGAAAACAGTCAAACAGGAAACAAATAGAGTTTTTGCAAAGCAACCTCCTTCAGTAAAGCACAAAATAATAATATGAAAAACTATTTGCAATCAGTGGAAGGAAAATTTTAGAACAAAGTTAACAGCCTGCATTTATATAGTAAAGTTTGGTGCACTTTGGTCTTTCACTTCAGCCAAAGAAAATCCTTTTTGTATGTAAAGTATCACCATGCTATAACCAGTATATATAGTATATATTTCCAGTGGAAACATAATTTGTTACAAGCCATAAAATGGATATGTGTTCGCTTGCTCATCATGATACCTGACAGTGAAGCTTCCTAAGGGCTCTTGTTTCCTTTTTAAAAAAATTAAAAAATAAATAAATACATTGAATTTGGAGTGAGTCTGAGGGTTGCTAATCCATGCCATTCACCAGCAACTGTACCTGGAATGATTTCAAGCAATACTATTTTAATCCCATATTCCACTTCTTGGGCTTGTGGGGGTATCCTACTCCTGCTTATGTGGCCTGATCAGCAGGCCATACAACCTGTGTGTGATTCATGTAACAACAACAACAACAAAAAAGAATCTTACAGCTAAAACATGCACATGACAAAATAACCCAATACAATAAGTGCAGACTGTAATCTGTGAAGGATAAATGAAGGTAATTGGTAAGTGTTGGAGCTTTTTATTTCATGCTAAAACCATCAGCGCCTCTCTGTGGTCAACCTGCCAAACAGCAAGAGGCTGATTCTCTGGCAAATGGTACATTTGCATCTTACAAATGAGCACACCCTAAATTGACATTCAATACAAAACAGTGACTTTTCTAGAGAAACTGAAGATCAGAAAACATGTCAGATATCTAATGCTTTTTGTTTTTCTAAAAGTAAAATAACCATTACAACTCATTTAAACCTGTGATGTAAATCTGATGCTTTTTGGTGGAAAATAAGCATGTCAACAAGAAGCACCAAGGACATCAAAGAGGGCCCTCCAAATATATTTCCACCTGAAGGCTTGTAATAATACTCTTTCTTACTGTAACAGTTATACACCATTCAGTACTGCAGCTTCCTTTGATTTTACAGTGCAATCCCTGATGAACTGCATAGAAGCATTAATGAGGTTTTAGTTAGATTTTACAGAGTAGCATCATCTAATATAAAGTTGCAAAGTAACACTGGATCTTTGGTTTAAGTCAAAAAAGAAAAGTTCATCATTCTAACAGTACATTAGTATAATAATACGTTCATTTAAATATTTCAAAGGTGGTTATAACCTTTTTGACCTCGTTTGTAAAACTTGCTACAAAAACATGCAGATTGACATATTAATATCCAACTCATAGAATGGAGCTACTACGTCTTGAAAACTACTTTCATTTGAAGAGTAAAAACACATACGAAACACGTGTAAAAGACTACAAATGATTAGCATGTCCTTTAATAGAGGAAGGCAAAATTCCAGCTTCCTATATATGTTAAGAGCTATTTGTTTGCATAGTGTAAGAAAGAGTTGCTTTTTAAGAATCAACCCTGTCAATAGAGATCGTTAAGATCTTCACAGCCTGGTTGTTCAGCCTTTGGCATTGCTGTGACTTCATGTCCTTGACCTTCTGTTTTGAAAATTCTACATCTGGTTTTCATTGTATTGCGGGCTGGAGTACTGCTCCTGCATTGCTCCAGCTGCAGCACCCATGGCAGCCTGCTGGGCTGCTGCTTGGACATGAGGGTTCTTCCAGGCTCCAGTGGACCATTCCTCCTGAGCTTTAGTCATGCTAGCCCCACTGCCCCGGTAGAAATTATGGATCTGCATTCAAAGTGGAATAGCAAGTCATTATCAAGAAGCAATTATAGACTAAAAGTAAAGTAGGTTTAATTACTTAAGTTGATGCTGACATAGATTAGATACTTTATTTCCTAATCCTTAATTCTGTAGACCTAAACCATTTGTATAGTGCTGTAGATACTTAAAAGGATTCTCATTTTAGTGGTAAACCCAACAGTGCTGCTCTGCAGGAATGAATAAAATTAATCACATTTCTGGAATGAACATGGCCTTGAAGCTACAGATAAATAATTTTTGAAAAATTCAATTTAATAGAATTAGCCTTTATAAGAAATACCTATCTACTTTCCTCCCTTGAAGTAATGCACCAGTAAAAGTCTTACCCTGGTGAGTGCAATGAAGGACAGACAGGCCACAGCAGTGAACATGATTGTAGGGACCAGCATGATCAGAGCGATCAAAATATTATAGCTGAAAAAGGAGATAGTAGCCAACCAACCACTGAAAAAGATAGAAAGGACCATTACGGCAATGAAAAAAAGAGGATTTAATTTCAGAATCTTAACGCTACAGGAATCTGCTATTGGACTGACTCATATTACCACTGAACATCAGGCTGTCAAATGGCAATGATTTTGTAGACTTTAAATACTTTAGTATAAAGTTTAAAAGTTTTATAGCTTATGCATGAGGGTATGGAATTGCACATGGTGACATTTATAAACTTTATGGAGACTGTCATAATATTAATTTGTGATCATCAGCTTGAGTAAGGTGACATTTTGAGGACTGCTTTAACAGCCTCTCAAAATCTAATAACAGGACTATCATAAAAGTTATACGAGGGCCATATCTGATGGTCCATCACTGTCATGTTAATGAAAGCAACAAAGTCTTCAAAAATACATCTCAACTAACCTGAACTTAAACTATTTATGCACCTAAAACACACTTGTTGGGATTAACTGTTTGTTTGTTTTTTGTGCTTGTTTTTGGACATATTAAACAATGTCCAATTTTAATGTTCAGATTTATTTGCACAGCAATTGATCAAACATGCACGTATGCTGGTAAAAATGTCTGCCAAACTGTCTGTGGCATTTGTGTAATACCATTTATTGTTTTAGAATTACGTTTAAATTGTTTTAGTGTCAGAACAGTTAACTATACAAAATATAATTTTAATTTTCATAACAAATATCTGAATAGATTAATAAACACAAAAATATGCCTTTCCAAATTTGAACATTTTAAGTCAAATGTAAACAAATTAGACATACAGTATATGACATATATAAGTAGTAGTATATAAGTTTATAGTTTACTGTGACTCTGAAGAGGATAACGCTCCAGAAACAATATATTGTTTGACCGACATTGTCATAGTCCTTCAGTCCTCCTGGTACTTCTGTCAGTCTTTCTCGCTCTCCACCTTGGTGCGCTCTCTCTCTCTGTTTGTTTGTGTGTGTGTGTGTGTGTGGTAACAACACCTTACCTTTCAGAGGTGTGATCCTCTTAGGCCCCGCCCTCCAGCCTGGCACACCTGTAGTAATCAACTCACCTACTACTCATCTGGTGATCAGTCAGCTCCCTTCAAATACTGAGAAAATTCCTTCAGTAGAGGTAGATACTCACTCCTGTTCTGTAAGTTTATCAGCTGGGTCCTTGTGTGTTTCTCTTCTTTCAAGGAGTCTTCTCTGTTTTCCTCAAAGAGGATTTTTGCGTGTGAGTGTGAACTGTTTTGCTATCGAGTCTAAAGACAGTGAAATCTATCTGACCATCGGCTTGTATACTGTGCATAGGATCTGTGGAGGTTCCACAGAAAGACACTGTAACACATCACTGTAAATTATGGGTGTCCAACTCCAGGCCTCAAAGGGCCGGTGTCCTGCAGGTTGTAGATGTGTCCTTGATCCAACACAGCTGATTTAAATGGCTAAATTACCTCCTCAGCATGTCTTGAAAGTCTCCAGAAGCCTGGTAATGAACTAATCATTTGATTCAGGTGTCTTGACCCAGGTTGGTCACCCCTGCTGAAAATAAATTCACGAACTGCATTCTAAGTCTGCGTTTGGGTCCCGTCTGCTCTTTGAGTATGACAGGCATGTTTGGGTTTGTAACCTTCGTTTGGGTTACCATTAAGCCAACAACCCAAAACATGTTAAACAAAAAATAAAGTTATTAATTTATATTAGAAGTGTTGCTGGAGCTTTATTCTCTTCAGACATTATACTCTTCTCTGCACCTTGAAAGTAAGTGAAGTTGTGCCTGACACTTCTGCCCAGTCTTACCATACTCCCCATCCTGGGATGCCTATGCTTTGGATGACACTAATCCCAACTTGAGCCATGAACACAAAGAAGAAGATCATGAAGTTGAAAGAGCTGTCACTCCTGTGAAGAATACGAAAAAAAAAAGACTATTAAGCAGTTACATCTGTGAAGCTAAATTTAGTGCTATGTACTGTATGTTTACATGTTGCATCATCTACTGTTTTAAACAAAGACAGTTTCCCCTACTCGACATCAACATCTCTCTTGGCAGCCCAGTCAGCAACTACATGCTGCTGCCATGTAGTGTGTCAGCGCATGAGACAATATATTCATGTCAGCAGAGCATATGAAAATTGCACTACCCTTCAGCGAAAGGTTAGAGAATGTTCTGAGTGTCCTTCTGTCCCTGAAGGGACATTTATCCCTGTTGCTACTCAGCACTTTACAAAAATGGAGGACAAATTAGCTTAAAGACAAAACAAGAGCAGACCACTATTTTAGATGTGTATTCAGCTTCGTTAGCATTTAATCTATGTAAGACTCAGAGTGAGTTTGTTTTATGTTTGTTTTCTGTCATATTTAACAATGTCCAATTTTCATGTTCATAAATGAAAGAGTATATATACATTTTTTCATCTTATAAACAATTTATGAAAGGTTCATGTACTGCAAATGCTAACTGTTTCTATGGAATAGTGTGTTGAAGTGACCCAGGGAGCTATCCACAACTGGAAAATTCTTTCTTTCCCTGTGAATCGTGACATAGATGGATCTTGAGCTGCCTTGTCAGAGTTGGGTCCTTACCCAGAGGGGTTAAATTTCATGTCCTTTTCCTGTTTATATGAAAAGACATCTGTACCTCTCATTTAAAGCTGCATCTCAAAGACTTCTCTTAATTTTGGGCTAAAAACAACAACAACAACCATGAACTATTTTTGTGTGAAACTATAACACATAATATTTAAAAGGTCTTAATACTATGACATCTAAAACATAACACAACAACTTCATTCCAACTAACATAGATAAAAACAGTGCTTGGTATTATTGTATCACTTCATGTTTGACTTACTTGAAGGCCTTGTAGATGGGCCTGAACCAGCAGACATACGAGCAAGGAGTGAACATGAGGACCCAGATGATGGCCATGCCAAAGTTTGTCACACCACCTCCACCAAACATCCAAGCAAAGCAGCCAAAAAGATTCACAACAAGTGTGGCACTGTTAACTGTAAGAACACAACAACAACAACAACAACAACAACAAATCAAGCATTGATGCAAAAGAAAAAGCCCTAAAAAACACCTGTCTGATACATAAACATGCATAACTATGGACCAGTTTGGAAAAGTAAAGAGGAGACAGCCACAAATAACTTTTTAGCTGAAGTCATTTTCTATTACCAACACTTGGCTCCATTTCAGCCTCTGCATTCACATTCCAGTTTTGGTTTTTAAACTAAACAAGAACTCTATGTCAGTTTCAAATGTTGGTCTTTGGGGAAATTTTGAAAAACTTTACAAGAAAAAGAGAAAAAAGTGAAGCACTGCACAGGTGGCACATGACAGCTATTTGGAAAACACTTTCCCCAATGCACAGCACAGCAAAATTCCTGTTAGCTTAGAATGATTTTCACAAATTAAATGAAGAAAAAGTACTCGAGCACAAAAATAACAAGCCCTGTGTGCATCATGGCAGAAGGCAAAATTCTGAGCAGATTGGGACTTTCAATACCTGTTTATGTTTATCTTTTTTTTAAGTCGCACGCAAAAAGAAATTCAGAGCAATTATAAATTATTCAGCGTGACAGATGCATATTTCCTGCTATAACATTTTCTTTAAAAAATAGCATGTAAAAGGTAAATATTTAAAGAATATAATGTTTGTAAATCATTTAAAACATGTATTTCTTTCTGCAATACACAAAAAATCATCTCAAATGCTGAAACTAATTGATTGGTTTTGTTTTTGTAATACTGATTTTAGAACTTGTTTTAAATTTATTGCATCACATTTCAAGACAGAGTCATGTTTACAACTGTGTTGCATCACCTCTTCTTTTAGCAGCAATCTCTTTAATGAGTTAGAGAGGCAGCGGAGACCAACCCTTGTAGCTTTCATAGCTACATGTTTTAACTATCTTGCCTGATGTCAGATTTCAGCTCCTCAAAAATGTGTGGTCTCCTTTATTGTATTTTTTGTTTCACAATGCACCAATTTTTTTCAGTGGGTGACAGATCTGAACTGCAGGCCTTCCCATACTGATTCTCAGCCTCGTCCCTTGTGGTCAAAAACTTCTCTGGATTCTCTTAATCTGTTTTCTTATATAATGCAATGATGATAAAGAAAATCATAAATTCTTTACAGTTTTCCCTTGAAAATGTCACAGTTAAACTATGTTTTTTAACCGTTTATATTCACAGTCTTTACTGGTGAATCCCTCCCTATCTTTACTTAAAACACTTACTGATTTTCATCTTACCCCTATCACAATATGGCCCTTTTGCCAAATCCCCAACTAACAAAATTCACTTCTGAACTTGTCTCATTTGACCAAAACTGTTTGCAAGCATTAACAATCTTGTTTCACCTTTAATACTTTTTACTGCGTATTGGTGTATTGCCCTGCTCCGTATAGCAGTTCTGACACTGACTCCTGTGTCAGTGATACATCATTTTTGAGCTCTTTCGCACCCTTCCTCCTGCCCTCAGTTCTCTTACTTGAATTCATGAACAGGCAGGAAGTTTCAGAGTACAGCAATGTCGCAAACACCACTGTACTGCATGTTTATAGTGCAGTAAACTTTGATGAAACTGCTCCTGGCAAAGATTGTTCAACACAATTTTACTGTTACTGCTCTGCTCAAACCAAGGCCATCTGGTCAGTGCTGTGACTCATTAACAAATAAACCAGTCAGGACATTACAGCCACAGCCCATAAAAAATCTTCTTGGACCTAAAGGACCCTTGTAAACCACTGCCCTTCTGTTTCATAGTTGTTATCATCAGCTGATCACAGAGGATAAGACACTTTATGGGGCCTTCAGGAAAATTATTTTTTTCTGTTTTTCTGTTATAGCCAAGGTAGAAAAAAAGAGTTTCTCTCTTGAAACATAAGCTCGGAAGTTTGTATAGGAGTTGCATTTTCATGACAGCTTTGCATCATGACAATCAAAAAAATAACATATAACATATAACTTCAGTTTTATTCACTTACGCATCCACAGATGGTACATTTTCTTGCACATGCTGCGATGCTGTTCAGGGATCTCCTCAAAGTCTTGGTAGAAACACGGCTTGAGAGGAATGAATCCAGGCAGTGGGGGGAAATTTGGCTCTGCAATAAACAGTTCAATACCAGTTATAGCACTAAATACATCCGGGTGAGTAATGTTTTAATTTTGACTTCAGTTCGTCACAGTTTATTTACTGACCGGCCATTGGGAAATACTGTAAAGCTTGCTGTTTCGAGTAATCCCTCTTTCAGACTTTTCAGCCTGTGAAGTTAGAAAACATTTTAGATTAATATAGTGTGTATAGCACTTTGCATGTGTTTCAACTGCATGTCACTGGCAACGGAGGAAGTCCGGTGAAGGAATGGATTCTACATCGCTGCCACATAAACACAGTGTACTTTAGAGGAAGGATAATGTTACAAATTCACGTCTCCGTCGACATTCTGCCGGGGGATTTAATGTGTGTGCTCTCCCAGTCATGTCCCAGTGGTGCTGATAACACTTTAGTCCTTCCGGTTTAACAGAAACATAAATCAGGCAATCTGCCCCCAAACCCAGTGACGATCAACAAGCAAGCCGCATTTCATCGAATGAAATGTTCCAACACACATTCCCTGCACATGTATTTGAACTGCAGAGCCAGGAATTACGGATTCGGCAGGAAACATAATCTGCTTACCTCCTCCAGAGAGCAGCCGCTCCTCTCTTTAACGTGCTCTACAACCGAAGCTTCACCTTCGCTTTAAACAGATGAAATCCAATCGGACGGAATCTACAGGTAAACTGTTAAACTATTTCAAGACTTTGTTTTGCTCTGTATGACTACAGGAATCGATCCTAACTATGCTGTCTGTCGGCCAATCACCGTGCTTCAATCTGCTGTCACTTTGATTCAGACCAATGGCCTGATTACTCTAATCCTTGACGTTGTATTGTTGACCCAATCATTGTTTGACTCTCTGTCCATGGTGCTGAACACGCTGCTAAAACAAAAGTGGCGTTAACCACCGTCCTCAGTATTTACAGTTGTCCTAAAGCAACTTGCAGACATTAATTGTGAACTGGAAACGTCTAATCAGGTCACAGCTCTAATCACATCAGCAGTGGCGATGTTTGAAAAAAATATATATAATTGTACGCTGTTTAAGAAAAGAAAAAAAGACAAGAGGGAATTCCTTCATAATGTAGAAATCCAGCTTTACCAAACTCCGCGTGGTGTAACACCACCATTCGGGACACTTTCCTTTCTAAACCTAAGCGTGAAGCTTGATATAGTTGTTCGCCTAAACACTAAAATGATTTCAGCTCTCCAGGTGGGGGTGCTGTTTCACTGCAGGAACCGACACTGGAGGAAAACGATCTCTTCTATCTTTGCCTTCCAGGATACCTTTAAACTCTTTCCCAAGTAAAAGTATAGATAATTTCTCTATTTCTATATTTTGTTAGAAAAATGAGAAATAGGTACAGTGGTCTAACTCGGGTCTAAAGAAAAAGTGCAAACATACATACATACATACATTATATGAGAGCAGAGTGTGTATAATTGTAACGAGCTTGATCGCCAATATTTGGTATGGTCACCTTTCTTCTTTAACACAGTTACAGTCAGATTTTCAGTTCATTACTTGAGTAATTTGGTAAGTCCCATTCCTTTCTCCTTATTCTTCTAGAATGGCTTGTTGACAGCCACCTTCCACTGAAACCATTTTTGATGAGGCTTCGGTGGATCAACTGAAAGACCAGATAATCCATCTGTTCTCTCAGATCCTGTGTCAGGTCACATTTTAAAAATGATGAGAAAATATAAATAAATGAGGGCTGGCTCATGACCTTTGCATAGTAATGCATGTTAAAGTAAAAGCACTTAATCGACACTAAATGTTACCTGTGATCATTACTAGGTTGTTCATAGTGGGGCATTATCTTGTTGAACCATGGTTTTACTGTGGGGCGTAGTTTTAAAGGAAGCCTGGAGACCTTACAAAGCACAAAGAATCTGAATTTCTTTCCTCGTCATGAATCTTTAATTTTGTTCTGAATATTAAAGGTTAATGAAGCAACTATGCAAACTTGTTTTGCATGGTTGCTCTATTAACCTTTAATATTCCAAACAAAAATTAAAGATTAAAGATCATAGTTTTGCATAGTTGCTGTCATTTAAAGAGCTGACGATTTCAGAGGGGAATTCGTTTGTTTTTTTTAATGATGAATATTATGCAAAGATCCACCAACAAGGCTGCATCTATTTGTTTATTTTACTTAATAGTGAAGTATTTATGATGCAAACCACGGGATCAATCTTGACTTTAATGAGCAAATTCCCCAGGATAATGTTTCAGTCTGTTCACTTCATTTTCAACTCGACATTTTCAGAAGTCATCACATCTTTAGTATAGGCTGCCGTTTGATACAGACGACTCAGTTTGTTACGCTGAACTCAACAGCAAGACTCAGGCAGGTGAAAAGGTGTCCTCCAACAGTATTCAGTAACAGGAAGCCAGTCAGCGGAGGCAGACAAAGAAGGAGGCGGACAAAAAAAAA
>NW_005187634.1:564386-565331 GCF_000239375.1 Pundamilia nyererei | reverse complement strand
GCCAGTGCACCCTGGTGTCATTGTCCTCCAAAAGAAAAACCATTTGCCCAGTCAGCCTCTAAGCCCATGTGCCACCGTTGTCTTAGTTTCTATGGAGACACTTTCCTCCAGACCAAGCATGTGGAGGGCACCCCTCCAGTGGAAGGAGGTGGAATAGCATTGTGGTAAGGCAGTCATACAGCAACCTCATTTACAAACATGAACCATGGACTGTAACATACAGTGTTTGTTCTCTAAACATTTCACTGTAGTTGATTAAACCCAACTTGAAGTGGAAGACATACTTGCATGTACAATTTCGTTAGTTGTACAAATAATATAAAGGTTTAGTTGAATCTAAAAATTATATGAAGGCAAAGTTAATTGGAGAAAAAGGCAGGAGAAGTCACAGACAACTGTAGTTTTTGAAATGTAAAAAACATTACATATATATGTACTATTGACATGGACCATGCAGTAAAAGTCTGGGACTGACGTGATCATTTGCCAGGAAACTCCAGATGGGGGCACTGTCTGTCAGTCTTTCTCTGGTATTTCCTTACCTATTCAGGAGACTCTCTGCTGTCAGATGGAACTGAGTGTTTCTGACCTTGAAGACGATGACAGACAGTCACTGTGGGGGCAACTGTACTCAGCATTTAAATACACAAACCACACAGCCTCGAGACTCTAGCCATAGTGGTCTAGAGACAAGGACATGAACAATGTGGGAAAGAAGCAAAGTAATGTTTTTGTCATAATTGTTCTAACTTAATTAAAACTGCTTTCATTTCCTTACTACTTTCTTTAATACTGGCATGGTTAAATAAAACTAAACAGAGCCTTGCTGTAGAAAACAGGATCATTTTCTGGCCTTTTTAAATACTTCTTTGATCAAATGACTCCTAATTAATACTACTACTACTACTACTACTACTACTACTACTACTACTACTACTACTACTA
>NW_005187634.1:559331-563944 GCF_000239375.1 Pundamilia nyererei | reverse complement strand
GGACATGCAACAGCGGTAAATTGAGCAGTATTTTTTTCTTAATAAATAATAAACAGGTTGTCATCATGAGGCAGGCTGCATAAATAAGCCTGTAGCTCATAGACAGAAAAGAGAAAGCCCCCATTGTTTTATTTTGACTTTTGCTCTAATACACATTTAGGATGATATATTTAGTATATTTGTCAGGCAACATTAAAATACTGGTAGAAAGCAAATTAAAAAGAAATCCTAAATATGCCATACATAAAGTATAAGCATATATATAGAACCTTATTTTAATGGTGACTACAATACTAATGTTAATATTACAAAAAAACCCACCAAACAAACAGCATTGAGGTAGTTTGATTAAAAAAAATGCCAACCTGGAGGCAGTGTGAGCGGACTACCTATTAAAAACAAAAAAGGTTTTCCAATAATGTAAAAAGAGCAGTTAACAAGATGAACATATTGTGGAGTTCAGCGCAGTTGCTCAGCTCCTCACCAACCAATTACAACACTGTCTGTAGTAGAAAAACCTAATTTGCTTTCGAAGAAACACAGCAAAGGCAGCCTACCTCTACTGCCAAGATAAACTACTGAAACCTCTTGTTGTTGACTTAAGCCAGACAAATTTACTGTCCTAATTGGTCTCAGTGGGCAACGCATCAAAAGTGTAAATAATTTCATCAGCAGCTGGCCTGCTCTGTCTTTTGGTATCCTGGCTTTTATTTCATAGTGAAAACTAACTTGTGCCTGCTGGAACGACATTCTGTAATAATTCCCAGAGCACACAATTTTCGCATCAGATAAAACTACTTAATGAGAGGATGACGTTCAATCACAGAGTAACTAGTCTCAGTCTGAGTGCGTGACCAGCTGTGTCTGTTGGGGGTAACAAGTTGCAGATGATGTTTCAGTTGTTGCTGCTGCATGTTCTTTTGGTTTTGTGGTTTAAGGGAATCAGGTTAAACTTAAGGGAAAAGAAAAAGCAAAAACATAGGTTAAAGCAAAGGGGATCATCCCTTCCACCAGGTAAGACTTATGAATGTTGAATTATGCAACAAACAGGTGTATTGTATAATCATGTTTTGCTAAGCACACACACACTGCTTTCATTTGATAAGAGGTCCACATTCAGCACACATACACAGTGTCACTGATGGAGGCACGTATCCAAAACTCTTAATTAGCAAGAAGCTGGTAGTTTGTGTTCATCATTTCAGAGCAGCTGGGAAGGAAAAGGGAAAAGCAGGGAAATTGCAGCTTGACCACAATCACAGAGGACACAGCGGTGCTATTAGTTTTCCAGTGCAATCACATAATCCGATGGCCCAGACATTTGCTTTAATCAGACACCTGGGAAATACATCCATCCCATTTCATTTCATCAGCTCAAATCAATCTCCCATCAGTATTAAATGAATACACTGAGAGCAGAAATCTGGCTGGGCAAGATATTATTACCAAAGGGAAGTCCTTCATTACAGCCTTTTATGGTTGCTTGTCTTTCCTCTATAGAAAGAATCCTTTGTATATATATTGTAGATCCTGTTTGAGAGTCAACTATATCTTTGAAAGCACACATTATGGAATAAGCTGAGCCCACAATGAATCACAGTGGTATTTCTTTTTCATTCAAGCAAGCAATTTAGCAGTTTATGTCACATCAAATGTTACATGTGGCGCTATGGATTTTTACAGTGTAATTAGCAGCTATAGCGTGAACTCGGACTGCTGTATAGCCACATGTAACAGGTAAAGCATGTGCTTTTTATTTATGTTTTTCCTTCAGCGCTTCTCTGTATGGTAGTGTATGTGCGGATGCTGCTGGTGTCAGTGATGCTGAGCGCGCTACACGAGGCGAGTCTTTGTCTGCTCCGGGAAGGCTGGGCTCCAGCTGGCTCCTGCTATGTGTTTGCATGCAGAAGTCAGTGGTTCCCCCAGTACCCGGAGCAGGAGGCGAGCTGTTTGATTGATTGGGATGCACACCACCAACGCCCCCTCCTCCTCCTCACCTCCTCCTCTTGGCTGCACTTGCTTTGGGTGCACATGTGTCTCTCCAGCTCTCCATTTTTTCTTTACACTGACCAGCTTTATCACACACGGGCGTTCATTCAGTAGGTAACAAAGGTGCACGCACACACACACACACACACACACACACACACACACACACACACACACACACACACACACACACACACACACACAAGAAATGGAGAAAAAATAATTAAAAACGAAGAAATACTGCGTGCATGAATGCCTGAGTGTAGATGTTGCATGATTAAGGTTAACGTTTGATGTATATTTTGATGTATGAGCGCACATAAACATCCCAAGCGGCTCCGACATCGGGTTCATTCAGGGCAACGCATTAGCAGTCATTACAGATAACCACTTAGCCAGACCATTCTCTACACTTGGTGTTTCTCTTGCAGAGACTGTGGCATAACTCTAACGAATTCATCATTTTAGACAGAAAGAGAGAGAGAGAGAGAGAGAGAGAGAGAACGCCTGGAATAAACATGTATTTCGAAAGATTTGATGTTTCAGGTGCTTTTCACAACGCATTCGCTCCGGACCAATAAAGTCTTTGTGGAAAGCATGGGGCTGAAAAAAGGACGAAGTAAGGGTGTGTTAAAATCACCGACAGCTTTTCAGGACTCCAGCGACGACCAGCCAGCCAGTGTCTGGTGAACGTGCGTGTGCGTGAAAGTGCGCGCACGTGTGTGTGTGTGTGTGTGTACTGTGTTAGGACCCGCAGCCAACACACACTTAACATTCGTTCGCAACATGGCGTTGAAGCGCCGAGAGACACGACGGCTCTCCCCCGACTAATGCAACCTTATTGTTAGGAAAACCAGGGAGACTGTTAACCAAAGAACCCTAAACATTCTCAGAGACTCCTTTACGCACCGGCGGAGACAATAGCGGATTCCAGCATATGAATGTCGCTATAACGGTATAGCTGTTGTATAGACTCAAGCTGCTACCCCACTGGTGGAAATCAAAGGCTGTACATGGCGGTGGAGAGTACAATTTGGCTGTTCTGTCTTCTTTCGCTGTTTTGTGGTCCATCCAAGCAAGGTAAAGCGCTCACTTAAATCTTCTTCTTCTTTTTTTCTTGTATGGTGCATGTGTGAGCCAGCGGACCTCTCGTATTACTCTGAAGTGCAGTTACTCAGAACATAAGTAGACTGCGATAACAGATATGAGCTACTGGGTGAATCTGCACCTTGCACAGTTTGTGCAATATCCCCTCCGTATTCAGTGTTCACCTCATTTGGCCTCTCTAATCCCCACGATGTAGGGGTGTTTTGTTAGGGTACTTCATTGGTATCTCTCTCAGGACGCGCTGGAAAGCTTTGGCGATGGGAAGTTGCAGCACATTGCCCAAGGAGTAGCCACAGTGTTGTTGAATGTTGCCACAGGGCGGCCAGGGGCTTTGAAGCGACCGTGGGAAGTTTGGGATCCAAACCAGGGAATCGGACTCACAATAACAACATGTGTGATGGGCTTGTGCGTTCAGAAATAGAATT
This sequence comes from Pundamilia nyererei, assembly GCF_000239375.1. Taxonomy (NCBI): domain Eukaryota; kingdom Metazoa; phylum Chordata; class Actinopteri; order Cichliformes; family Cichlidae; genus Pundamilia; species Pundamilia nyererei. Next base: position 560,423 of record NW_005187634.1, on the reverse strand, counting down.
ATGTCCTGCAGCACACCACTATTTCATGTTCTGCTGCTGGGGGGGGGGGGGTAACTTTTTCTGTTACGGTGCACTGATGTGCGCAAGGGACGTTATGGTTTCCCCCTCTGCATGGCTCAGAAAAGTTGAGGGAGAGGTTTTTGAAGACAGTGTAACATCATCAAAAGTATTCTACATATTTATAGATTGCCGTATGATCTATAGAAATCTAAAGATGGATGCATCATAATGAATATGATAGCTGTACAGCAAAAAGTTTATTTCCTAATAACTGCTGTGGCTGGTTGAAGAGGAAAATGCTAACAGTGGTGGCGATGAGCCGGTGAGAGACTGTCTGGTCACCGGATTTACATGACAAAAGACCAGCGCAGAACACGAGTGGCTCTTATAAAGTAAAATGCTTACCAGTGGTCAGGAAACAAAAAAGATAGAACATTTGATTTCCTTAAAACTTTTTATTCCAAAGCCCAACTTTCTGATTTTTGTCTAATGACTGTCTAACATGTCAGAACATTTCTGTATGAAATCACTGAGGCAACATTCAGCTCAAGAAGAGCATCATATCAGAATTTCATAATCTGTTTCCATCTTGTTCATCAGAGAGTTTGGATTATAAGATAAACACATGGACTGAAACTGAAATTCTTGCAGAGGATTGGAAATCAGTGGGTACTGTAACTCCTAGTCAGACATGAGAAAGTATGTAACTCCTGCCATGTATGTATGTGCGTGGCAGTGTGGACAGATTAAACATTTTGGGAGCAGGTTAGAGTGGCATGTGAAAGTTTTTTTTTTTTACAATTAGTCAAATCTATAAAAATGCCAAAGACAACACAGATTGATAGGCAGAAAATTGTATTTTTGCAACAGCAAAGTGATTCTGAAAGTGTTATTTGCCACAAAATAGGCATGTCTCAGCATATTGTGGATGCTGTGAAAGAGAAAAAAAGGAGAAGAGGCTGAAGCATCCCAAATTACAGAAGAACTCATATGAAAATTGTTGGTAACAGGTGTTAGGGAGGAAAAACTTTGGTTCGAGTCATCATCATGAATATGTACAGAAGAGGTCAGGAGAGAGGTGTAGCAGTAAGT